>NW_026645759.1:0-88000 GCF_949987535.1 Balaenoptera acutorostrata | reverse complement strand
GTCAGTATTTTACTTTAGCTCTGTATAGTTTTGAGATATGAAATGGTGTCATTTTACTTTACAGTTCTTGTTACTTTATAATCATTACCACGACTTTGTAGTCATAGCTCATGGGTAAGTTGCTTCACTTATGTGAATGTTATGGAGAGGTACTATGCTTCCGGTAGAGTCTTCTTCAGAAAGAGATTTATTGATTTGAGTTTATAACACTGAATTATGGTTTGGTAATACGTTTTACTTCAACTCGAAGATAGCTACTTTATCGATCCCGTGGGTAAACCCTTACTCTAGATCTGGGCGGTGAGCCCTCTCAGGATCAGCTGTCACACAGCAAGAGATAAGACTTCCTGGATCAGTTTTCTAAAGTGACAGGTTTATTCCCTGGTCAGGACAGAAGATACTCTCTTTTTAACGAACAGGCTAGACTTCTCCGTGTGCGTATTTGTTCCATGTGTTTCGGGGTGAGGATGGGGTTGAGGAGTCTACTCTGTTTTTATGGGGCATGAATCTGGCTTAAAAATGACAGAGCCCTGGGCTTCCCTGGTGGCGCAGTGGTTGAGAGTCTGCCTGCTAATGCAGGGGACACGGGTTTGAGCCCTGGTCTGGGAAGATCCCACATGCCAAGGAGCGGCTGGGCCCGTGAGCCACAACTACTGAGCCTGCGCATCTGGAGCTTGTGCTCCGCAACAAGAGAGGCCGCGATGGTGAGAGGCCCGCGCACCGCGATGAAGAGTGGCCCCCGCTTGCCGCAACTGGAGAAAGCCCTTGCACAGAAACGAAGACCCAGCGCAGCCAAAAATAAATAAATAAATAAATAAATAATAAAAATAAAGGAATTCCTTTAAAAAAAAAAATGACAGAGCCCTTTAACAGGGAAATTGCAGCTGGAAGACACCAGCAACTAAGTAGATCTGGGACTTGAGAAACTGTGCCTCCCTGGAGCTATCCAGGGTACTGAACCACTTCTCCTTATGTTGCCTTCTAACCCCGCGAAACAAACATTCAGACATTTAAAAATATCTAGCTTTTTTTTTTTTTTTTTATGACTAGAGAAATTCTTTAACCTGTATATTTCTGATCATTGTTCTTGCTCTAGTCTTGGCCAGCTGTAGCAGTTCACCTCTTGTGTCTTTTATTCACTAAACAAATATTTAGGTATAACCTTCTCTGCGTTGGGCACTTTTCTCCTGGTTAAATTACTCAGATTGAATATGATTATTTTTGCCTTTTTGTGAAATTTGGGTTAAAGAAACAAATTTTATGGGATGCCTAAAGGATCTCAGGTTTTCAAGTGTCGTTTGAAGAACCTGGTTTCTGGTCCAAAGGTTGTGTTTGTTTACGTTTGTTTACAGTACTTAGAATAGCCCTTGGCATAAACTAGGCAGCACAGAAATTTTATTCCGCTGATGATCAGATTTATTTTGTGGAATTTTTTTAAAAATAAATTTATTTTCTGTATTTATTTTTGGCTGTGTTGGGTCTTTGTTGCTGTGCGCGGGCTTTCTCTAGTTGTGGCGAGCGGGGGCTACTCTTCCTTGTGATGCACGGACTTCTCACTGCGGTAGCTTCTCTTGTTGTGGAGCACGGGCTCTAGGCGCATGGGCTTCAGTAGTTGTGGCACCTGGGCTCAGTAGTTGTGGCTCGTGGGCTCTAGAACGCAGGCTCAGTAGTTGTGGTGCACGGCCTTAGTTGCTCCGCAGCATGTGGGATCTTCCTGGACCAGGGCTCGAACCCGTGTCCCTTGCATTGGCAGGTGGATTCTTAACCACTGCACCACCAGGGAAGTCCCATTTGTGGAATATTTTTCTATACCATGTTACAAGGAACATATTTCTTTTCAACCTAAAGGTAAAATTCTTTGAAGAAAAATTTTGCTCTAAGTGCTCTAGATGCAACATGCACATAATCCTGATGAATGTAGACTAAGCATTTTGGGACACTGTCATATACATTAGGACCAAAGTACAGGCTGACCGGAAAGAAAGGGACCAGAAACTTCCAGCTCAGACTTTTCTATTTATGTATTTTCTCAACCATCTTTTCATTCTATTTTATTCATACTAGTCTATTCTGTATTCAGGTAAACAACCACCACCTGTTCACCCCCTCTCCTCCAAAAGAGGAAAAAAAGAATTTTTCCTTTGATGACAGCAACACATGACCCAGGAAGGTGGAGTATATTCTAAACTGTCCTTTTGTAATTCCTTGTTCTAAGCATCTGGCAAGACAAATTGGTCTTGACTTCCCTGGAAATGGTGGTTTCTTTCAATGAGTATAAGGGGTACAGAATCAACAGTGTTCCTAGTGTTCTCAAGACCAGTTATTGTATGGGTCAGTAAGGCTAAACCCTTCACCCCCAACCTGGTGTTAATTTAATGTTATTCTCAGTAAATATCTGAGACAGACTGAATTTGAGCAGAATATAAAGTATCTGGCTGAAATTGAATCAGGTTCAGTGTTCTAACATAGCGATTTGCCACTACCCACATCTATTTCTGTGGTATGCCTTTTTTTTTTTTTTTTTTTAACAACGTGTACATTTAGAAACTTGGTAAGGTCCAAACTGTATCATAATTGACTTGAAAATGTCAGTTTCTTGGGATTGCCAAACTCAAACACTTTTCTTGGTATCTCAGTGAGAAATCAAATTTGAGGTTGAAGAGTATTGACCAGTAAGCTTCTTTTCTAGAGATTGTTACTCTGCCTTTGGTCATGGACCAAGTTTAATGATTCCTATTGCTTTTATTTCCCATTCCTTAGGGAAGTGATAGGCACTTGTTTAGTCACCGGAAGTTGTGAGAATTTGTGGACCTCAGCAAAGACCCAAGAGACCTATGCAACAGTATTGTTTTCCTACTTATTACCCAGACCCAGTTTGTTTTAAAATCTATTTACTGATTCCACCTGAGTTGCATGACTTAGTTGTAATATAATCTCTTGACTTCTTGAATTATCTCCAGACTGGACTTCATGATTGATTTCTTTTTCGCCTTTGACTTATTCAGATGGAAATAGGTTAAACAAACAGAAAAACTTGACTATTATTCAAAGGCTGAAGGATTCCTTCATTACTTCCCTCCATTTCCTTGGGAATCAATACCATTGGCTGTTTTCTTTTAGTTAGCATAGTTTTGCTTGCTTAATATAATTACTATAGTAATTTAAGAGTTATATATACGTGATCTGACTTAACCTTCCAATTCTATGGTGTAATATTACTACTGTCATTTTATGTGTGAGAAAGGTAATGTTCAGGGGGAGTTAAGGAATTTCTAATGACCATAAAATTAGGAGTCAGGACTGAAGATTCAGACCCAGCTCTCTCCGACATTAGTCACTGCTTTTAATCACTCTTCTGCTTGCTTTAATATTTCTTTACTGCCCACATAAAGTGCCATGTCAGAATATAGAAATGGTTATTAACTGAGGAAATAGGAAATATTTTGATGTTTTTAGGGAAATTCAAAACATTGTAGAATAAAAAGCTGGACATGATTTCATTGGCAGTTTTATCGCGATGGCTTAAAAGAAATGAAGTTGTTCCTGAAGGTACCTAGTTTATTGTCGTGAAATATATTTGCTTTGCCTCATGCTGTATTTTGTAACATTTGGTCCTGGTAGGGTTTATTTGTGCGTGTAGTTTAATATAAAGATCTCAATTTTAACAAATACTGGGAACTATTCGGAGAAAAAGCCAAAACAGATGTGTTTTTACTCAGTAGTTTTTGTTTAGGTCTGAACCTTTGATAGGAATTTGTTCCACAAATGTGGTTATTGCAGAAGATGAAGAAAGCCAAGCTGAACACAAAGTTAGATGACTTGTCTATTTAATTTTAGGTGATACTTGCCGAATGTCTTGAGAAAATATTTTTTCAACTTGTTTCAGAATTAGAATAGACTCTGTTGACATTTTATGCAAGCATATATCTGTTATTCCTTTTTAGAAATTCGAAGTAAATTCTTCTTATAAAAATAATACACAATCAATAATACACGACCATTTTCTATGAGGAAATTTTCAAATGAAAAAACATTAATCTCTAAACATCCGTAACACCAACCAGTTAATATGTTAGTATGTTTCATTTGGTTTTTGACACACGCAAGTGCACACAAAACTTAACATATAATTATATAATTTTATATGTAATTTTGTGTTCCAGTTTTCTACTTAATTAATAGCATTGTCTTATTTTGCATTTCTGTGACTTCCAGGGAGATATAATCTACTTTATTGGCCAGTTCTATCTAATTTGGGGTTCTCTGCTTGTGTGTATGGTGTATGTGTGTGTATAATTTAATATATATATGTGGGTGTGTATCTATACACATATGTATAATTCGTTTTCTTGTTTTAGAAAAAGATGCATTGTATTCCTTTTAATCCATCACAACTTACCCATTTTATTGGGAAGACTTTGCACATATTAAAATCTGATATATTAGGACTAATCAAGAAGAGGTCAGTGTGACTAAGATGCTTTTTAAATGTTTTTTTGTATTGTATATAGCAACTGGAGCTGCTTTCCCAACAGAAATGTGAAGTAATGCCGAACCTGTGCTAATGAATAGATATAATTAATTGGAAAACTTCATCTGTTTTCCTACAGTGTCGTAAAGACTTTAAAATAATCCCTCAGTAATTTAATCATATCTCCTAGTTTTCTCCTTTAATGGTATTACCTAGCAATATTTTTTCTTTATTTTAAGATCATCTTCAGCCTAATCCAGATAGCCCTATTAAACTATCGTATCAAAAACCAACGATAATTTTCTATACCTTTTATTTTCATAGGGAAATATTTTGAGATCCACCAGTGTGATGAAAAAATAGAGCAGGAGGAAGTGGGGCAAGGGTGGGAATTGACATCTGATGCAAGAGCCAAGGAGGAAACCATTGTTTTTACTCTGGTCAGGTGATATCATGCTAGCCTTACATTTCTAAAATTTGAGTATCTTTGGAATTATATTCAACTGCAGCAGTTGAAGTTGTAAATGCTTTAATGTTTTCAAGGCATGTCTTTTAGTGACTAAACTTTTCTAGTGCATTTATTTCAGTAAGGTTGAGGGGATTTCTATTGGATGATCTTCTCCAAATGAGATAAATATTCTAATGGTAGCTGTCCTCCTGGAACACATATCTCTTGTTATTAAAAGTTTTCTAAGAGTCCTGATGAATTTAAATGACTCACAGTAGCACAATAGGCATTTGAGTTAACCTGATTTTTAGCAACAACTTTTTTTTTCACTGTGAAACTTCTTATTCCAAGATGTTGGGGAAAAAGGGGAAGAACTACAAAGAAAAACATAAAATTTAAATGAACTGCCACTACTTAGATAAATCAGGGTCAACATTTTTTTTTTAAACATCTTTATTGAAGTATAATTGCTTTACAATGGTGTGTTAGTTTCTGCTTTATAACAAAGTGAATCAGTTATACATATACATATGTTCCCATATCTCTTCCCTCTTGTATCTCCCTCCCTCCCACCCTCCCTATCCCCCGCCTCTAGGTGTTCACAAAGCACCCAGCTGATCTCCCTGTGCTATGCGGCTGCTTCCCACTAGCTATCTATTTTACATGTGGTAGTGTATATATGTCCATGCCACTCTCTCACCCTGTCACATCTTACCCTTCCCTCTCCCCATATCCTCAAGTCCATTCTCTAGTAGGTCTGTGTCTTTATTCCCGTCTTGCCACTAGGTTCTTCATGACCTTTTTTTTTTTTCCCCTTAGATTCCATATATATGTGTTAGCATACGGTATTTGTTTTTCTCTTTCTGACTTACTTCACTCTGTATGACAGACTCTAGGTCCATCCACCTCACTACAAATACCTCCATTTCATTTCTTTTTATGGCTGAGTAATATTCCATTGTATATATATGCCACATCTTCTTTATCCATTCATCCGACGATGGGCACTTAGGTTGCTTCCATGTCCTGCCTATTGTAAATAGAGCTGCAATGAACATTTTGGTACATGACTCTTTTTTTTTTTTATAATTTTTTTTTTAAGTTATACAATTTTTCTTTATTTATTTATTTATTTATTTATGGCTGTGTTGGGTCTTCGTTTCTGTGCGAGGGCTTTCTCTAGTTGCGGCAAGTGGGGGCCACTCTTCATCGCGGTGCGCGGGCCTTTCATTATTGCGGCCTCTCTTGTTGCGGAGCACAGGCTCCAGACGCGCAGGCTCAGTAGTTGTGGCTCACGGGCGTAGTTGCTCCGCGGCATGTGGGATCTTCCCAGACCAGGGCTCGAACCCTTGTGCCCTGCATTGGCAGGCAGATTCTCAACCACTGCGCCACCAGGGAAGCCCCCATGACTCTTTTTGAATTATGGTTTTCTCAGGGTATATGCCCAGTAGTGGGATTGCTGGGTCGTATGGTAGTTCTATTTTTAGTTTTTTAAGGAACCTCCATACTGTTCTCCATAGTGGCTGTATTAATTTACATTCCCACCAACAGTGCAAGAGGGTTCCCTTTTCTCCACATCCTCTCCAGCATTTATTGTTTCTAGATATTTTCATGATGGCCATTCTGACTGGTGTGAGATGATATCTCATTGTAGTTTTGATTTGCATTTCTCTAATGATTAATGATGTTGAGCATTCTTTCATGTGTCTGTTGGCAATCTGCATATCTTCTTTGGAGAAATGTCTATTTAGGTCTTCTGCCCATCTTTGGATTGGGTGGTTTGTTTTTTTGTTATGAAGCTGCATGAGCTGCTTGTAAATCTTGGAGATTAATCCTTTGTCAGTTGCTTCATTTGCAAATATTTTCTCCCATTCTGAGGGTTGTCTTTTGGTCTTGTTTATGGTTTCCTTTGCTGTGCAAAAGCTTTGAAGTTTCATTAGGTCCCATTTGTTTATTTGTGTTTTTATTTCCATTTCTCTAGGAGCTGGGTCAAAAAGGATCTTGCTGTGATTTATGTCATAGAGTGTTCTGCCTATGTTTTCCTCTAAGAGTTTGAAGGCATGGGAGAGACTTAAGTTACCCACAAGAAGATCCAAAGAATCATAGGTCTGAGAGTTTTTTAAGTGGGTATACTTGAGGATGTTTATAAGCTGAAAGAAAGTAGCCAGCAGAGGAAGGGTGTGAAGATCTAGGAGAGGAAATGATTGTTCATTTGTTTTCAAAAAGCTGAATACTTATCGTGTGCCTGGCCTTTTTCTAGGATCTGGGGTTCACACCATCTGTTATCTCTTCTGCAAGGACAGTTCAACTCATCCCCTGGTGAAGAGAAGTCAGATTATTCTTTGCATCCAATGCAGGTGTAGGAAGTGTTCTGTACCTCTGAAGGGACTTTACTTAACCAGAGTAATAAGTTAGAAATCAAAAGAAATTAGAGCTGAAAGGACCTTAAAGGCCACTGTACTTAATTTTGCCTAATATTTTACGTTGAATGTAAGAAAAGTTTATTGCAGAGCCCATTCTCTTCAGAGTTCCTTCAGTGAACTTTATGTCTTCAATCCAGTGGGTCTAGCTCGTAGATTTTGGCCTCCTCCTCAATTTGCTTCTTCATCCATATTACATTTTGCCCGGACTATGGCAGAAGCTCCTGGGTGGTTTCGCGGCCCCTGGGCTCAGTTCCTCTAAGTTCATCTGCCTACTCGGGTTGAGTGATCTTCTAACATAAAAAGATACGCTTAAAATAATGCTGCTAATGGCTTGCCCACACAGAGTTAGTGCATACTAGCCGCCCAGCGTGTGCTCTGCCCAGAGGCGTGTAGTCTGAACTGTGCTCGGCCAAGCCTCCTGGGGCTCTTTGGCCCTGAGGAAGGGGAGCTTTTTGGGATCACTCCCTTTATCTAATTGGTCCTTCAGCAGCGGGGCACCTTTTTCTAATCAGCGGAGGCACCCTTACTGAGCCAGTGGTAACCCCAGGCCTCATCACCTGTGGGATACAAGCCATGCTGTCTCCCAGGCTTGCTTCCGCCAACATCTCTATTTTCCTTTCTGTCTGTTCTCACACTTGGACCCCTGGCCTTTAGTCATCCCCACCTGCAGTATTTACAGTGCCCAGCAGGTGTCAGGCTTGAGTGTCTTTGCACAGGTGCTCCCTCTGCAGTTAATGCACCTCCTACTCCACCTCTGCATAGCCTCAGGTTTTTAGATTCTGCTTCAGGGTTATCATGAAGCTGTCACTCAGATATAACATTTTGCCTCCAAGGAACCTCTGTGCATAAAGGTGATGCTTCTTTATCTCATGTGATTCAAATTTTCATGTCCCTCCTTAGTGCAGGCTTTAAGGGCAGGAGTCGTTTCTTATCCTTAGCACAGAGCAGATGCTTTTTTTTTTTTTTTTAAGGTGCTTTTTTTTTTTTTTTTTTTTTTTTAAGGATTTTTCTTATTTATTTATTTATTTATTTATTTATTTTTGGCTGTGTTGGGTCTTCGGTTCGTGCGAGGGCCTTCTCCAGTTGCGGCAAGCGGGGGCCACTCCTCATCGCGGTGTGGGGACCGCTCTTCATCGCGGTGCGCGGGCCCTTCTCTATCGCGGCCCCTCCCGTCGCGGGGCACAGGCTCCAGACGCGCAGGCTCAGCAATTGTGGCTCACGGGCCCAGCTGCTCCGTGGCATGTGGGATCCTCCCAGACCAGGGCTCGAACCCGTGTCCCCTGCACTAGCAGGCAGATTCTCAACCACTGCGCCACCAGGGAAGCCCTAAGGTGCTTTTTAATGATGATAAAATGTATGGTTTAAATCACTCATTTTACAATAATTTTGCTTTAGGTTGTGACAGAAATAAAGTTTACAGAAGTCGTGTTCCTGCGATAAGAAATAAAGATGTGACCTTCCAGTTGTGTAAAGCTCTTAAATGCTGTGTAAGTGCGTCGGGTGCGCTAAGGACCCTGGAGCTAAATGGGCTAGTTCTGAGAGAGAGAGACTTAACTATGTTAACAAGGTAAGCCTTCATTGTATCCTGCCAACATTTGATAGTTGCTTTTGGGGCAAGCTAAACCAATAAAAGTTTAAACTTTTTCTCTCCATTAAAGGGATTGAATAAATTGGCCACTTTATCAGCACCTCATGCCTGTCACATTAATGGCTGAACTAGAAAATCAGAAGGATCAGCACAGGTTTTATTTTCTTAATCCTTACCTCAGGGTGGAGAAAGGTCAATCCCGAACTGAACCCCAAGTTTAGACCAGGAAGCCCTCGGGTTCCTTATAGTATCTCAGAAATATGGGAAAGTAGAAAGGAACGATAAAGTGTAGGGCAGATTAGCCTCATTTTCCTGTGAAGCTTGAGGAGAGGGAGGGAGGAGGTGGATGACCATGGGCAGTTGGGCAGGTTGTGCACTGTACAACACCATAAATGTAGAACGTTTGCATATATTATTATGACAGCCTTCTGACAGATGGAAATGGTGTCTTGAGGAAGAACCTTTTTCTGTTTCTCTTAGAGAAGTGCTTCTCAGTGGGGGTGATTTTGTCCCCTCGGGGATATTTGGCAATATCTGGAGACACTTTTGGTTGTCACAAGTAGCTGATGTGTTACTGGCATCTAGTAGGTAAGGACAGGGATGCTGCTAAACATCCTACAGCGCACATGGCAGTCACACACAACAAAGAAACAAAGTCACACATTGCCTAGCTCAAAATGTCACTAGAGCCGGGGCTGAGAAACCCGGGTCTAGAGGATGAAGGTGAACCTCCCTGTCTGGTAATTTTTCCCTGCTTGTTCTGGAGAAATGACTGCTGGAGAGGGAGTGAACCATTTCTGACTCTACATCCAATATGCTCCAGCAGCCTGCAGTACATCATGTACTCATAGGGCCAGTGTGCCTGGAGGAACCCAAGGCTACCTGATGGCAGAGCTGTGGATCAGGGTGACAGCCAACATGGGAAAAGCCTTCCTGCCTCGAGGCCCTCGGTTCACCAGGCCCAGGTGTCTCTTCCTTCCATCCATGGGCCTCTGAGATGAACCAGCTTTCCTTGTCCCTCCTAAGCTTCCCAGGTTGTGAGTCCTTGCCTCTCAAGAGTGGGGCACAGTATCCTCAGGTTTGCTTTCCACGCTGCCTCCTGAACCAGTTTTGGAAGGTTTGTGGATGATCAGTTGGGGGATAACAGGTAGAAAATTGAGACAAAACAGTGAACTCCGAGACTGGTGACTGGGTTCAAATTCCAGCTTTTCCACATGTCAGATGTATGGCCTTAGGCAGTTCACTGAACATCTCTGTGCCTTAGTTTTCTTGTCTGTAAGATGGGGGTGAGAACAATAGTGCCCACTTCATAGGGCTATGGTGAGGATCGAGTTAGTATTTGGCATGTATTTGGCATGTAGCAAACAACATGTAAGCGGTAGGTGTTCCAGGCCTCATTCCACGTTAATTTTTGTTATCTGTATGAGTTTGCTAGGGCTGTCATAACAAAACACCACAGTCTGGGTAGCTTAAACAACAGAAATTTATTTCTCACCATTCTGGAGGCTGGAGGTCCAAGGTCAAGTTGTCAGCAGGGTTGGTTTCCTCTGAGGCTCCTGAGGGAAGAGCCTGCTCCAGCCTCTCTCCTTGGCTTGCAGAGCGCCGCCTTCTCCCTGTGTCCTCACGGGGCTTTCACCCTCTGGGCAGGCCTGGTGTCTCTCTGTGTGTCTAATCTGCATTCCTTATAAGGACACCAGTCAGATTGGACTGGGATCCACCCTAATGGCCTCATTTTAACTTAATTACTCTTTAAAGGCCTGATCTCCCAATACAGTCACATGCTGAGGTACTGGGGTTTAGGGCTTCATCCTGTGAATTCCGTGGTGGACACAACTCAGCCCATGACACCTGACAAGGACCTGGTAACAACACCAACATGATTCTAACCATGTTTAACTGTGATACCAGATGCAAAAAAAAGCCAGGACAGACCTTGAGGCCATTACTCTAAGTGAAACTAGAGGAAGACAAATACTGTATGATCTCACGTATACGAATCGAAGAAAACTGAGCTCATAGAAACAGAGAACAGTTTAGTGGTTGCCAGAGGTGGGAGTAGGGGGGATGGGAAAGGTGGTCAAAAGGTACAAACTTGCAGTTATAAGAGAAACAACTCCTGGGGATGTAATGTACATCGTGATGACTATAGTTAAAAATACTGTTTTCTTTTTTTTTTAAACATCTTTATTGGAGTATAATTGCTTTACAATGGTGTGTTAGTTTCTGCTGTATAACAAAGTGAATCAGCTATACATATACCTATATCCCCATATCTCCTCCCTCTTGCATCTCCCTCCCACCCTCCCTATCCCACCCCTCTAGGTGGACACAAAGCACCGAACAATACTGTTATTTAATTTGAAAGTTGCTAAGAGTATAGATCTTAAAAGTTCTCATCACAAGAAAAAAATTGTAACTATGTGAGGCGGTAAATGTTAACTAAACTTATTGTGGAAATTATTTTGCAATTTATACACATATCAAATTACTATGTTGTACACCTGAAATTAATATAAAATTATATGACAATTATATCTCAGTAAAATGGGGGGAGAAAAGGAATCCAATATCTCAGGTATAAAGCCTCCCTCCTCCTTCCCTCTCACATTCCTGGGAAGACCTCAGGCCCGGGCCTTACACCTGCCTTGAGTATATGCCTATTAACTGTGTCAGTAAATGGTAGGTGCTTCCCTTCCACACCTTCCTTTGCTCGTCATTGGAGAATATGCTAGAGCGACACTATAAGAGTGATCAGATATCTCCGATTTTTGTGGACAATCATGGTTTCAAAAGTTCTGTCCTCTTGTCCACCTAAGAACACTGGTATTTTTCATACTACAGGTTCCAAAATGTGGTTCAGAAATCATGGTCACGGTGCCTGCCATGCCAGGATGGCAACTTGGAGGGCTGGGGAGGGCGTGGCAGGTGGCAGGTGGGGAAAGCCGGCAGCCAGAAGGAGGAGAGGACAAAGAAAAAGACCCAGGAAATTTGTATCTCTAGAACAAATTCCCAAATAGTAAGAGTTTACTGTAGCAGCAAGTCCTAGCCTCTAGTTTACTGCTAAATCTAGTCCTCAAGGAGCACAGCAGTCAGAACATTTAATACAAAATTTCCTAGCTCTAAAAGGGAAATATTAATACCTGCTTGTTGTGTTTGGAAGTTATTTCAAAAAGTAAAGCTAATATCAATAAAGCCCTTTATAAAAGAGCTAAAGGAACTCTGTAAGTATTACTTTTGTTTGTTTGTTTTTCCATCACTCTTCATAGCTGCCAAGCAGTAACGGCTGTCTTTGTACTGAATCCCGGAAGTGTCTCTGTATCCTGGAAGTATTGCAATGATCGTCTTCACACCTGCAAAATATTCCTGCACCGTGTACACAAATGATTATGGCTCCGCTCTCGGGCCTCACCTGGGAGCTACTGCATGTGAGGATCAAATTGATACACATTAGGGCATCCTCAGCGGTCTTTGGCAAAGGCCTATAGATTACCTCGCTATCCAATTTGTTAACTGGACAGCAGAGCCTGAGTGGAAAGAACAATGCGCTCGTCAGTTGGGAAAAGCTCCTCCAGGTATCAACAGATACAAGCAAGGCAATCTCACTGTGCAGGTTGATTAGAACTGGGTTTGTATTTTGGACAATAAACTCTATTTATGATAGTCTCCCAGTCATTAAGTATCTCTGCTGTAAGAGAAAACGGGGGCTATTAACTTCTCCAGATAGAACCCCAGGGAAAAGTGATCATTTCTTTTCTAAGCAGAAGGGAAGGTTCTGCTCAATAAAGATCAATTAAACATCTCTGTTAAAAGACTGCTTGGAGCTGGTGCCAAAGGAAATTCCACTGTATTAACCCGTGCTCCCTCCAACCCTCCCCACCTCTGTAGCTTGCACTGGGGAAAATTGTAAGAGGACGCTGGCTATTGTAAGCTTTATAAGGTGACAGTAGCTCTCACATCCGTGGCTGAATGATCTTTGATGTTGAGTGACTTTTCCTGCATTTAGCAGGGGTATTCCCAGAGGATGGCAGGCAAATCAAACGCTCCTCTGAATTCAGCTGCTAGCATCAATCATCCTCATGAGGGAGTTAAAAAAAAGAATATAACAATAGGTACCGGGAAAAATGATATGGTGGTCTGAGCTAGTAATTCCCAGGATGCAGGAAGAGTTTTGGGGGCCCTAGAAAATCCACTGCATAAAGAAAACCCGCCACAATCTCCACCAGCATCTTATAGTTACCACCTCATTCTTGTCCTTTAAAATACAGTGTGCTTGTCCTTTAAAATACAGTGTGTCTTGTACGTTAAAATACAGTGTGCTTCTACTCTCTGGCTTAGACTGCATCCTCTCATGTAAATTCCATCTGTTCTTGCTTGAGGGAGGGCAGACACAACCTTGACTTTATCCTCTTGATGAGAGTGATGTTTCATGGTGTTGGGAGGATTTTCATTGGGTCAATTGCCTGATTGAGACATAGCCTTAGTGAGGTGACAAATAGCAGGCATTAATGTCTCTTTTTTAATGGTATGATGAATGGTCTAAGAGAAGGGTCAGCAAACTGTAGCCAGCCGCCTGTTTTCGTAAATAAATTATTGGACCACAGCCAGGCCAGTTCATTCATGAATTTTCTCTGGCTCCTTTTGCGTCGAGTAGTTGTGACAGAGACCTAACGGCCCACAAAGCCAAAGATACTCCCTGGCCCCGGCCACCCCTGATCTAAGACCGTTCCCACAGTCCTCTGATGATAAGAATCACCTGGATCATTTGTTCAAAAGACAATTTCTGGGTCCAGCTTGGAACCCCTGAGTCAGAATCTCCAGGGAAGGGGCTTTGGGAAGGTAGAGTGAACAAGCTTCCCGGGTGATTCTTATCCCCAGGGAACTACTGGTCTCAGGTGTGCCTGCCTAGCAGGTAAGGAGGAGGTTTTCAAAGAGGCAGTGGGGGTGGGGGGTTGGGCGGAGTTTGCCTTGGAGAGCACAGGCCTCGCGGTTTCACTGCTGGGACTGCATCCCAGCTCCGCTTCTCCCCGAGCTTCGCCACCTCAGGTAAGTTCCTTTTCACACTGTTTCCTCCGCTGAGAAGTGAGGGTCATGGTGCCCGGTTGGGAGTGTGTGTATATACGCTGAGAGCCTAATCCAAGGCTCGGTAGCGGTCACCCTCACTAAGAGGAGCAGCGCCATGTAAACACAGAAGACCCCGCTGTGGAAACATCTCATAAATAAGACAGGCCCAGCGGGGCTTTTCAGTAGTCCACGGTGTACAGCTGTTTTCCTCAGAAGGAAAAACTCCCTTAAAGGAATCTCCCATTACGTTCAGGACCGTATACGGCCCTTTAGAAACTCAATTCTCCACAGAATGCTGAGTATTGCAAGAGGTTATCATTGGCTGTTTTAGGATATAGCTGAGTTTGCAAAGGAATATTTAATTTCATGATTGAAAACTCTGGTACTTAGCACGAGACAGACATATATATATATTCTGTTTCTGAGGTTAATGTTTTTAAAAACTCTTTGCCTGACGGGATCAAGCAATTTCAGCCATTCGTGTAGCTGTTGAAAGGCAGTTTTTAGATAAATTGCGCATAAATCCTTGCAAGATACAGGACCCAATAATACTTCAGGTTACCAGGGAGTTTCATATTTTACTAAAAGGGGGAAAAAGTCAATCTTGAATCTTTTAGTCCGATGACCAAAGAATTGCTCCATTGATTTTGTTCAGCTACTCAGGTGGGTGTGCAGTTGATCCTGATTGGATCTTATTTAAAGTTTACTTTTTCTGGGAAGTATTAATTCGAATGTAGTATGGGTAATACTGGAATACTAGAGCCTCTTTAAAGCCACTTTACACAGCTTGTGTAAACATCCTAGGGTAGTTTCCTCTTAACATTTTCACAAATACAGAACTTGAGTTTGCTGTATGTTTTCCTCTTTTTAACAGAAGAGGGAGGTAAAGGCTTGGCTAAACAATGTACCTAAAACCCAGGCTAGAGGGAAATGGATTCATATTCTTAGAGGAACAGGTAAACAAGAACAGCATGAATTCTGCCAAGTATGATTTAGGTTTGTGAAGGAAGGAAAAAAAGCACACTTGGCAAATGAGTGTGGTTTGCTGATTTCTTTATTTTTAAACTTAGTTTTAAACGAAAGTACCAGTGGGACCCGAGAAAAACGAATCTGCAGAGGGCAGGGGGGGGGGTATTCTTCATTTTTATTACGTGCAGTGTTGGAATCGTGCTGTGCCCTGAAACACAGCTGGATGAACAGGGTAGTTCAGGGTCTGCCTGGATTAACTCCTTAAGCAAATTTCTAGGCTGCCAGGCCAGCTGGTTGAGCTCCAGGCTGGTGGCTAGTGGTGCCGTGTTATACCTTTCCGCTCACCTCAAGGCGAAAACCCGGAAGTGCCGACCACCAGTAGCTGCATGTACGCCTTGTGGAATGTCCAATGCTGAGAGATTCTCTTAGGCTCATGCCTCCTGTGCAGATGCTCCCCACACACACCCCCCCACCCAGCTCCCAGAGTTCCCATGGCTCACACCTGGTGCCAGCCAGCAGCCGCGGACCTGCCTGTAGGCCCTCGTGAAGGCCTGCTGCTCGTCCTGAAAACCTGCTGCTACTCGAGAATCCAGAGGGGCTGCTCCTCATGGGGCGCCGTCTTGGCTAGAGGCTGCCTACATCTTCTGTGGGCTTTGCCTCCGTGGTTTCCAAGGGGGCAAATGGGGGCTGCCGGGCCTTATTTGACGGGAGACATGAATATCTGGGCTAGGTTCACTTCAGAGATTCATTGTTTTCCTGATAGGTATGAGTGATAATTTTTGTTTGTTTTGTATGTGGGTGGGGTCATGGAAATACTTGGGGATGGTGATCAAACTCAGCTGAACTGAGTTTGCTGTCACTTAGCAGTGTGATCTTGGACAGGTCTTTTAACCTTTCTGGTCTCCATCTGTAGAATGGGAATTATAATACTAGTCTCATTTGCCTGTGAGATTGTCATGAAGAGACAGTGAACTACATATACGAAAGTGCTTTCAGAATGGCAATGCACTCTGTATGCAGTGTGTGTGGCAGATAGCATCCCAGTTTGAATTTCAATGAGATTCAGAACTGTGATTAACAAGGCAAGCAGAGCCAGGATGGGGTGAGGCAAGCAGGGTGGGTAGGGCGCTAAGTGAAGGAGGCACTCCCTCACGGGGGTGTTTACATGCGGCTCTGAACCAGCAAGACGCTGAGAGTCAGTGTCTCCTTCAGTTTTGCACTGTAGTCACCCTGCTTGCCTCACCCAAACCTCTGTCCTGAGTGAAAGTAAAATACATGCCCATGAAAATGATACATGTGATATACACTTTTGTTGTAACAAAGTCCACCAGTACCTAATCAACCTTGACAGATGTTACCGCTGGGACAATTTCTGGGGTGTCTTTCCTGGCGTTTTTCATACATGTACAACCTTAAACTAGCTTTTGTTCTCACCTCATGGGCAGCACAGAAACATGGGGAAGAAACACCAATCTGATCTCAAAACCTCATGCGTGTTCTAGATCTTTGTCATGGGTGTATTTGTAGACTCTGGAGGGGTCACACAGCACATGACACGGCCAAACATGTTGAACCTACGTCACCCAGCTTTCTCTCCCGTACACCAAGTCTTCAGTAGCTGCTCCAGGACCTCCACCTCCCCCGTCTTTAAAAGCTCCAGGTATTTCTTTTCTTCCATCTCCTGGTTGGCTGGCTGGCTGGCTGCCTGCCTCTCTCATCCACTACTTCCTCTTTCATCTCCTCTCATGAAGACTAATCTGGCCATTTGAGGACTCTTTATCTCTCTTACTGTCTCCCAGATCAGTTCCATAAAGGATCTGGGTGGTAAAAAAAAAGACTCCCCTTCAGGCATGGGTATGAGGGAGAAAGGTTGTCAGTAGGTCCATAGGTTTTGTTCCTGACATATAATATCCATATGTACCTCTTCCCGGCCCCTCCTCCACACTTTTGAAATGCGATCACGCTGTCCCTAATGTCTTCTAACTCAGCGGTCCCCCACCTGTTCGGCAGCAGGGACCGGTTTCCTGGAAGAGAATGGTTCCACGGGGGAGGGGGCGGGGGGCTCAGGCAGTCGTGCAAGCGATGGGGAGCGGCAGATGAAGCTTCGCTGGCCTGCCCGCCGCTCACCCCGCCTCCTAACAGGCTGTGGAGCGCTGTTCTAACTGGCATTGTGTCACTTAACGATGCATCGCAGAGCTCTCCAGTGGTACTTCCAAGCTGATGTCATCGTTTTTAACAGCTGCCTGTATTCTACCCTGTCAGTGTGTCATAATTTAACCCCTTCTGTACTAGGAGATGTGTGTTTCTCCTTTTTCACTCTTGCAAATAATCTGCGTTGAAAATCCTCCTACACTTTTCACTTCCTTGTGTGCTTAGAAGTTTGATTTGCTGGGTCAAACAGGATGATGTGCATTTTTTTTTTTTTTTTTTTTTTTTTTGGCTGTGTTGGGTCTTCGTTTCTGTGCGAGGGCTTTCTCTAGTTGTGGCAAGCGGGGGCCACTCTTCATCGCGGTGCGCAGGCCTCTCACTATCGCGGCCTCTCTTGTTGCGGAGCACAGGCTCCAGACGCGCAGGCTCAGTAGCTGTGGCTCACGGGCCCAGCTGCTCCGCGGCATGTGGGATCTTCCCAGACCAGGGCTCGAACCCGTGTCCCCTGCATTGGCAGGCAGATTCTCAACCACTGTGCCACCAGGGAAGTCCCTGATGTGCATTTTGATAGCACATTATGGGAAGGTTGATTGTGAGCACGGCATGGGCTCTGTCCCTGGTATTTTTCTTCCTGTCCAACCTCCGCTAGATTCACCTTCACATACAGTTTTCATTCACAGCTTGAGGGCTGTAAGTAACAACTGTCAGAGTTGTTTTTCTAAAATACCCTCGGTAAGCTATCGTGTATGGCACCGGTGTGACTGCTTTGGGAATGGTAGCTCCCAGGAGGAATGAGATGTTTCCCCTACTCCATATGGACCATCCTGCAGTTTGGCCTGCGGAGGCCTCGGGGTGCTTGAAGGCGCAGGAGAGGGAGCTGTGTGGACCCATCGCCGCCCAGTGGCCGCTGAGAGGACGACGGCCTTGTTCGCAGGCTCAGGCACCAAATCCCTGGGAACTCCTAGGAATGCTTGAGGGGTACTTTACTGGAGGCTGAAGTCCTGCATGAACAGCAGGGAGGTGGGAGCTAGTGACATCTGGGCTACTGTTACAGTGACTCCATGTGCAGCCATAGGCTGGCGCCTGGGGCAACTCAGGTGACTGTGGCTTTGGAGTGAATTTGCGTTTTATGGCTCACATGGTATCTACAGATATTAGAACGAGACAGCGGCAATATGCCAGGAGCAAGTCGTTTCTGGGCAGTGCTTATCTGCCTTCAGGACCTCTGGCATAACTCTGTGGTCCATAAGTTGGGAACCACTGAGGTGGGATATTGGAAAGCTGAGTGCAAATGAAATCATTAACTCAATGTCAAGGGGAGCGTGCTCTTGAAAGGAATCCTGGGGTGAATTCTCACCATACGGAAGGAACACCCGGTTGTTCCCATTCAGGATCCTAAAATGACTCCCTAATGTAACAAATCAACTTCTCTGGGCAGCTTGTTACCCCTTCATAACGAGTCCCCACCCTATAATGAGCCCTGTTTCCTGTGGCTCTGATCAGGGCAGGTGCTGTCACTGCCATCGGCAAACAGAAGGCTTCTTTTTGCTTCTAAGTCATTGCTTCTGCTTTTTGTACCTCCGTGAAACGCCACCTCCGTCCCTTTGGTAATCTAAAGCCTACCATCTTCGCTGCCCTTCTTAACGCCCACTGCTCCAAGTCCTCTCAGCAACTTGGGCTTTTAGTGACTTTGGATTTTGTGAACTCCTGAAGCTTTTACACTTGGTGTCAGACGTTTGCTGTGGTCTCTGTTTCGGGTCTGTCACTTGTCTTCTCGGCTAGACTGTGACTTCTGACATCAGTGATGCTTCATGTTTTCATAGCTCCTTGAAGGGAGTTGCTGGACACAAAATAGTGTAATATTTCAGTGACTTGCTGCATGATAAAAAAATGAAAGCCTTTTGGTAAATGGAGATGTTCATATATTAGATCTGCTTTATGTAGACATTTTAAAAATCTTTCATTCATTCAGTCACGCATACGCACGCACACACGCACGTACAGTCCTCATACAGGGCTGGTCACAGGTGTAGGCGCATAGCCTTCCGCTTAGAACAGAGATGTGTTCCTGCGAAAAGCATGCCCACCAATGTGGACAATCAAGCCGATGGCTCATAAAAATGGAGCCAATCTGCTTGGATCGAGACTGGGCATCCAGACCCCGTGGATCACGTGTCCACTTTCCCAGGCCTGGCTTGCTGCTCGGAAAACACTTGTTGGGTGAGTCGTGGTCATGTATCTATTGGATTCAGCTCTGCTTCCTCTTGCTCTGCTTTGTGTTGACTTTATGTAAACAGTGGATTGCTGGCCTCTGGGTTAAGGGCAGTTATTTAATGCACACAGGCCAATGAACAACCACTAACTGTTGCGAGTTCAGGGGATCTAATATCTTGGGAGGATTTATACCAATTACTTAACTGCCTGAATACCAACCTTCCTATTAGCTTTATGATAAGATGCGCTTAGGTCTCACGTTTATCCCGAGAAGACAGCCTTATCCAAATCATCTATATTTTAGCAGGCAGTACCAAACTTCAGGCCTCAGAAACACATTTTAAATAATTCTTGCCATGCCATGTATTTTAAGTATCATTAAAGAGCCGCTTTCTTACTTTTAAAAATATGTGTGCAGTAGATTTTGTGAAGCCTGTAATAAGTCTATGAAAAATTGATTATTTTCCCACAGGTATAGGTTCAGATTTTTATTCTGCTTGCCAAATGAAAAATCTAGTATGCGTGGGTCCTTTATCTGATTTATGCTCTCTGAATAGAATCACCATGTTCCCAAACAAAGAGAAATGGGTTACTCGGATTGAGTAGCCTAATCCCTTCCTGTGGTGGGCAAAGGAGTTTGTGCAGCTCTAAACTAGGAAGCATGGATTTCCCTTTCAAATGCCTCATTTTCTTATTCTTTGCCTTTCAGTCAGCTCCATGTAAACTGGGTCAGAATATAGCATGGGTGCTGAGGTGAGTTTCGGCTGCTGGTGGAATGTGCGTGTGATGGAAATAGGTCGCTTTAGGACCCAAGGATGATGCAGAGAGAGGTTTACAGTCAAAGATGATAATCGTTCTGTCCTTTAGTTAGCATTCCTGGTTTCTTTGCTTTTTTTTAACTGAACAGTATGTGCCAATGGCCCCCACGTACTTTCGTCTCAGTTCTCTGGCCCTCATTGCTACAAGTTGGTTATGGCGTTGGCTGCTTTCCCAGCATTCATTCTCTCCCTGATCATGAACCATGGCTCAGCACCCTGGTTGAGGGATAGGGAGGGATGGGGTATCATCATGCTCCTCTGTGCCTAAGTCTCTTCTGAATTACTCCCTCTCCACCCTTCCATCTGAGAGTCCTGGATACTTGTTAAGCCCCCAGAACAGACGAGGTGGGGGAATTGGGCACCTTGTGCAGGTGACAGTGGCATAGATATAGCGCCTCGCCCATAAGTAAGGTGGGACTAGAAACAGCCTTCTGAGCTGGGGCGGCGGGTGAGCACACAGCTCTCACTCCACAAACAAGGATGAAATAGGCAGCGCACAGAGGCTCAAGAGACCGCTGTGATGAGTAACTGAGTACAGGGGGCCACGGCGGTGCTCTGTGAGCTTGGGCACTTACGCTGGGGCTACATTGTGGACAATCTCAAGGACCATGGTGGTGAGTGTGAACCGATTCGGCCTTGAGGGGCCAGGAGGGCTTTTCAGCTGGAGACTTTTGAGAGTGTGATTGGACCCGAGGCTTTTGAAATTGTCTTAAAGAGAATTGAGAAGTTGTCCTGTTTAGTGGTTTTAAAACTTTGCTTTGATGATCTCCCCAAGGGGCTGTTCTGGTAGGAGGATCTGGGGAAAGAAGCCGAGAGGCTGGGACCTTGGGCTCCTTTTCCCAGTGATTCAGCAGTTCTGCTTCTGTTTTACTTCTTGAGCTGCCAGGTAAGAGTCCCTTCATCCGTCCTTTCCTCTGTCCTTTCCTCCTTTCCTCCCTTCCTGTGGTTAAACACATAAGTTGGAAACTTTGTTAACTGTTTTTAAGTGTACAGCTCAGTAGTGTTAAGTATACTCAGTGTTAAATAGATCTCCAGACTTTTTCCTTTTGCAAACTGCAACTGTAGTCTCTTTCAATAACAATTCCCCCTTTTCACCTCCCTCCAGCCCTTGGTAACCACCATCCTACATTGTTTCTATGAATTTGACTAGCCAAGTAAGATTTCTTTTCAAAAAGCAATCAAGCAGCTGAGAAGGTTTGATAGCCTCCTGATGTATCCATCATTCCTCACTGTCTGCACCCGCCCCCCAGACAGTGAGGAAACTGAAATCCCAGAGGTCCTGGGAGGCCCAGGTGGCCACACAATGCAGATGTTATTCACACGGATACTTAAGCCGGATTGCCAGGTTCACATTTTGGCTCTGATGCTCTGTATGTGACACTGGGCAAGTGATGTAACGCAGTGCCCCAGTTTGCTCATCGGTTAAAGGGACATGATGGTAACAGAATCTGCTTTATAGCCTTGTTGTGAAGATTAAGTGAGGTAATCTACATAAAGCACTGGGAATAGGGCCTGACACTTATGTACGTGTCTGCTATGATTAAGTGACTTCCTAGCATGACACAGTTCCTTGTAAGGAGAGCTGTGACTTTGGGCCTACAACCAGCTCCCGTGGTGCATGTCTTTTGAGTTTCCACTTAAGACTGAATAGATAGATAGCTTTTTTTTTTTTTTTTTTAAAGGATTTTCTTATTTATTTATTTATTTATTTATTTATTTTTGGCTGTGTTGGGTCTTCGGTTCGTGCGAGGGCTTTCTCCAGTTGCGGCAAGCGGGGGCCACTCTTCATCGCGGTGCGGGGACCGCTCTTCATCGCGGTGCGCGGGCCTTTCTCTATCGCGGCCCCTCCCGTCGCGGGGCACAGGCTCCAGACGCGCAGGCTCAGCAATTGTGGCTCACGGGCCCAGCTGCTCCGTGGCATGTGGGATCTTCCCAGACCAGGGCTCGAACCCGTGTCCCCTGCATTAGCAGGCAGATTCTCAACCACTGCGCCACCAGGGAAGCCCAGATAGATAGCTTTGACTGGCAAGGTTTCCTCCTACACATCCCTATCTTTCATCTAGGGCATGCCATTGATCTTGAAGGATGCTCCATCAATATCTTAATCCTCAGGGGGAAAGTCATGCAGTTCGCATCATACAGCACAAGAAGGCCGGTCATGCGATGGCATTAATTCAACAAATATTTATGGAATGCTTTGATGTAAGGACACCTGGGGTAGATGCTGGGGACACTGAGCAAACCAGCCCCAAATCCCTGCTCTCGAGGAGCTTGTGTTGTCTTGGGGCAAACCTTTGTAATGCAGCCCTTTTAATCAATGAAATGTTTTTCCTGAACTCATCTAGCTAAGGAAGATGAAAAGTTTGCTTAAAAATATTCAGGTTTGGAAAGGAACGCTCTAGACCTGTTGCTGATGGTGCTTTCGAAAACTGGTTCGTAAAAATAGACACTAAACATGGCGTAGAAATACTGGTGATTTCAGATTTGAGGCGATTTTTCAGATACAAAGTTTGCAAGTCGGTTTATCTCCAGTGCTTACTCTGGGGTTGCGTGTGCAGTACAGTCCCTCATACTTAGAACTCGGTAAGGACAGCATAAGACTCACTTTACCTGTGCTTCAATCAGATGTCAGGAGGAATGTGGGATTCCTCCTGCCTACGCCTCTCCTGGGCTTCCTCCTTTCCTCCTCAATGTGGGCAGATGACATTCAGACTCAGAGGAAGCAGAAGCAGGGGTAGTGCGGTTGGGACTGATCTTCCAGAGGGAAGAAGATAGGAATTGCCATCACAGGCTGGGGCTTTCCAGCTACAAGAAAAGATCTGCGGTACAGATATCATGCTGCTTGCTGCCTCCTTGGCTATTTGGGTCATAGCCGGTGCTGTAAAGCACAGCTCTTCTTTCCTGGGGTCCTACAAGTACTTCATTGGTAGGTACTTCCCAACACAGCATTTCCAGCGTGCCACTGCTAGTCAGTCAAGGTTGCTGGGTGATAGGCATCCCATGTACTGTTAGAAACTGCTGGGACCTGTGTGGCGGCCTTAAAGCTAACGGACACAATCACCCGCAGCCGTGGCCCATTGTTCATTGCCCGCTATCCCCACTTGTTTCCCGTTAAGAGACTGCTATTTTGTTCAGCTGGGGTGGAGAACCCTTGATCTTAGGGAGCAGGGGGGCCCCTCTTTTAACCCTAAGGGATGAAGCGTGGAGGTCTGGGCCAGTTGTACTAAACCCATTCCCAAACCCAAACCCAAACCCAAACCCATCCTCCTTCACAACTCTAAGTGTCAACGTGACACTGGCCAACGAGTCTGGTGGTTTCTAGGAAATATTTTTTTAAAATTTCCCATATAGGACTTCCCTGATGGCGCAGTGGTTAAGTATCTGCCTGCCAATGCAGGGGACACAGGTTCGAGCCCTGGTCTGGGAAGATCCCACATGCTGCGGAGCAACTGGGCCCGTGAGCCACAACTACTGAGCCTGCGCGTCTGGAGCCTGTGCTCCGCAACAAGAGAGGCCGCGATAGTGAGAGGCCCGCGCAGCGCAACGAAGAGTGGCCCCCGCTCGCCGCAACTAGAGAAAGCCCTCGCACAGAAACGAAGACCCAACGCAGCCAAAAATAAATGAAGTAATTATTTTTTTTAAAAAAAGAGAGCTTTAAAACCAAAGGTCAGGGGAATGACTGCTAATGAGTTTGGGGCTTCTTTTTGGGAGGATGAAAATGTTCTAAAATTGATCGTGGTGATGAATGTACCAAAAGAATTTAATTGTACACTTTAATGGGTGAATCGTATGGTATGTGGATTGTCTCTCAATAACGCTGTTATTTAAAAAAAAAAAAAAAAAAGGTCTGCAGGTAGCTAGACTTAAATTATAAAAACAAATATTAAGCCTGCAAAATAAAATACATAGGGGATAAAAATACTTGTTATATTTATGCAATTTTAAAATAGCTAAATGCCGTGTTACTGCACAAAATTTCACTGGTTAGGAAAAACAACAAATTGGAAACAGTGTCTGCCTTCAGGAGTAACTGGATGGGACAGAAGAGAGTTATTTTTTTCCCTGTATACTTTTATAACTTCTGATTTGATACATGTATTAAAAAAATAAGTGTACATATAATTAGTAACAACAGTGTCATACCTCTCCTTAGTACAAGTATGAACTCCCAGGTTGCATATTTTGTTCTGAAAAGAATAAAGAATGAAATATATATGTTTTTAAAAATCAGTCAAAGGAAGTAAAAAACTGAAAGATTCTTACATTTGTCTCATCTCACACTAAAAAGCATTTAGTCATTTCTCTGTTATTAGGCATTATAATCAGGCAGAATTCTTTCTTACCCAACAGTCTGACACATCTTTAAACAATGACACAGTTGACCATTCCCTCCTCCTTGAAAATTTCCTTTCCTTCATTTCTAGTACATCGCACTCTCCTGGTCTTCCTCCTCCCTCAATAACCTCTTATTAATAATCTCCTTTGCTGAATTCCTCTTCATTTCCCAAGAAGGTGTCCAGAAGGTAAGTTCCATGAAGGTGGGAATTTTTGTCAGCTTTGTTCACTACTGTATTCCCAAAGGCTAAAAAAAGTACCCAGATCCATACTCAGTAAATAACTGTTGAATGAATACATGAGTGAATCAGCACCTCCAGGCTCACATTTTGAAAAGCCATAGAAGTAAACTATATTCCACATAACCTTTATGCTTAATCTACTTTATTACATTATATTTCTCTGAACATTGATAATCAATACACTGTTTATTATTTGATTAGCCAAAATACTTCATTCCCTGCTCTTTCTCCATCAATGTGTTTTACACAGTATGTGCAAAACGCACATTTAACAGCTCTTATACTACTTCTAAAAGCATAAACGTAGCATAGAAAAAGAGCAGCTGTTGCTATGGGAATTTTCACTTTTGTTTCTAGTATTAATGTTGAATTAACACAATGACATACTTTAGTAATTTTAAAAAAAGGGGGGACACCCCACTAGACTTAGTTAACTAAGATATCACAGTAAAGACAACACCCAGAAAGTGCCCGAGGCCCGCGCGCGCCCGAGTCGCACTCCCCGGAGGCTTCGGGACGCCGGCCGGGCGCGGTCGCGCGGGGGCGGGGCTCGCGCAGACGTCGGCCCGGGGCGGGGCTGGGGAATCGCGCAGGGGGCGGTGCGCGGTGACGTCGGGCGCCCGGGCGGAGCTGTGGCTGTGGTGGTGGTGGCGGCGGCGGCGGCGCCCGGCCGACAGCGGCAGCGGCAGCGGCAGCGGCAGTCCTGAGCAGGGTGAGACGGCCGCGGTGGCGGCAGCTCGGGGTCGGGCGGCGCCTGGAGCTTCCCGCCCGTCGCTGGCGCTGGGCCCCTCGGCTCTCCTCCGCCCGCTCCGCCTCACAGCCCTGGCTGGGTCCCGGCAGCGCGCCCCCGGGGAGTGCGGAGCCGTAGGTGAGGCTGGCGGGCCGGGCGGCTGGGGGCTGGCGGGCGGGGGCTCTGGGCTGCGGACCGGCGCGGGCGCACACGGCAGGCGCCGGGCGGGCGGCGTCTGTCTCCTCCCGCTTGCCGTAGGAGGCGGTGCGGCGCAAACAGTGGGCCGCCGCCTCCGCCGCTGCTTCAGGGGACCAGTCACGCAGAGCCCGGGGCGGGCCGCCCCGAGGAGCCTGGCGCCCGCGGACAGGTGGGCTTCCCGCCCGGAGGCCCTCGGGCTGCCCGCACGGCCCGGGAGACCCCGCTAGCGGCCTGTCCGCGGTTCACCTCGGCGGCCGGGGAGGGAGGGAGGAAGGGAGGGAGGGCGGCGCGGACGGCCGTCCCGGTTCTCGCGGGCGGCGCCACCAAGGAAGTCCTTTACAGGCCTTTTAAAAGCGTTCTGTCTTTTCTCTATCTGGTTATATATATTTTTTCTTTTCTTCCTGCCTTCCTCAGAAAATCTCTACCTATCCAGCTTTAGAGCAGGAAATTATGCGATTGAATTCTAGCTGTTTCTTTAACAAGAAATTTTTTGTAATGGTATAAACAGAAGAATCCTAGTTTGAACGAATAAAAATGACTCATTTATGTTTATTCTGCATCTGGTATTAGTCAGGTTTATGGCTTTTATTTCCTAAAATCGTTCTAGAAATATTTATTATGATTTTGTTCCTTATATTTTTATCTGCATTATATTGTTATTTCCATGGAAGGTTCTGGACTGTTTCCAAATAAATTCCTTAGAAGGGATTGTTCCTGGCACACTGTTACTTCTGATGCCCTTACATTTGTCAAAAAGAAAATGAGGGTTTTTTGGACCTAAACTGAGAAGAATTATAGCGGAGGGAAGATGAGAGATGTATTTCTTTAACTGCCAATTATGTCTGATCCTGCGAGAGTACAGAATTTTTGATGGGTGTGTCTTCAATTTTGTGGACCCAGGCGTTGCCCACTGCCCAGCTCCTCTGACTATACCTGACCCAGATGCTCAGTTTCTGTCTTTTCTGTATTGATCGTAGGTGGAGGAGTTACTGATGGCCATGGAGAAGGTAAAACAGGAGCTGGAGTCCATGAAGGCGACGCTGTCCTGCACTCAGCAGTCACTGGCAGAGAAGGAAACTCATGTGACCAACCTTCGGGCCGAGAGAAGAAAACACTTAGAGGAAGTTCTGGAGATGAAGTAAGTTTTATAATATTGTTCTTCAGGCATATGCTTAGTTGAAATACTTGTCCTCATCGCTTTCATCTTCTGGCCCCGTTTGTCACGCCTGACACGCTTAGCCTAATTTTAATGCTCACTTGTGTTTCTCACTCCTTAGAACAAATTTGGGACAAATCCTCGTCAACTAGAAACTTTTTTTGCCTCCCTGTCATTGAATTTTGCAGTCCTCTAGAGTGTATGTATCCGTATGCAATTGTGTCTCTGAAGTTCCTGAAACCTTCTGGAAAGTTCTGGCAAGTTGTTGAGCTTTCTGAGGAAGATAACCATTGCTCCTGAGGTCATACGATGGCTAGGCAATTTTTAAAAACATTTTTTATTATAAACATTTCCAAAGGTACACAAAAGTAGAGAATAGTATAGTGAACCTCCTTATACCCATCCCCCATATTTAACCATTAACGTTTGCCACACTCTCCAGTCAGTTTTGACAAAATTGTCACTTTTAGCAGAACCATTCTTGACATCATTTTCGTACTTTCCAGGCATCTTGCAGCTTCCTTGAGATAGTCTGTTGTGAAGGCTGTAGATATCTGCTGTGCAGAATACAGCTGCTGCTTTTTCTCCTCTGTGACTTTGAAAAGTTCTGGTTTCCTTCTCTTCAGAACAAGTATGTCTCTTTTTTAAGTCTCTTAGTACTTTCTCCATCACTCCAATCCCCACCCCTGTGTAATTGTCCTGCTCTCATTTTACTGAAACCAAGTCTATGCTGGGACCCCTCAGTTACCTTCATCACCTCAGCAGTTACCTGTGTTCTTGTCGTCGTCTCTTCTGACTCAGAGGAGATACTGTCTCTCCTTCACCAAGCTCGCTTCTTATTTCTATCACAGATTTAAGCTCTGGTTCCCTCCTCTGCAATCTGTCTCCATTAATTTTCTTTCACATAATCTTTGCTCACTTTCTGTTAGTTCCTTCTTGTCTGCAATAAATACGCACTCTCTCTGACCTAAAGTAAACAGTCTTTCTGAGCCCAGCCAGTGCTTGAAGCTAACATCCCCTCTTCTTTTCTGCTACTTTGAACTATCAATACATGTTGAATATGAGAATTACAAAGTAGCAGAGGATCTTGCCATGACACCTCAGCATGAATTTTCATGGGGCATGATTGTTTTGATATCATGACGGCAGCTCAGGAGTTGAGGAAACAAATATCGGGGTGTCCCCTGTGCTTATGGATTATTAGGACACAGTGGGAGGTTAAGAGAGCCTGATCTTTCAGAAAAGAATTACAGGTGATGTGCTCTCGGAAGTGACAGATACTGGAGCCAGAAATAGGTTGATACGCAGGGAGAACGGGGAGAATTTAGGATTCTGAGTATCGTGATGAGAAAGTTTGCTTCTTACGAGCAGGTTAGTAGAGGCAGTTGAAGACAAGGTTTTATCCCTGATGATAAGAACATAGAGGAAGGATGGGTATAATATTCGGGAATACAAGGTATCGATGTGATACTCCTAAGCACAAACAGGCCCTGCTAAAGCAACGGTGTAGGAGTATTGTTTCGTTTTCTCTGTGTACCAATATCTTGACTTGACTTGTCACATCTTTCCCACTCAGTTCAAGTGTCTATAGCAAAACAGTGGTGGATTTGTAAAGGAATTTTCCTTTATTGTTAGGACTTTGAAAAGATATGAAAGAATTTTTTAAAGAATGCTTGACTTTAAACCATTAAAAGGGAATTGCGTGTGATTTTTGTTGTTGTTGTTGTTATTATTTTTGGAACCACAGTACTAAACTTTCTTATGGACTTCCCTTGCCAACCCAGGTTAGAGATTACATTTCAGAAAAATACTGTGATTTGCAAGACTGTTTTTGGTAAGGTCAAACACTCACACACTAAGGCATGGGATGAGTCATTAAAGTATTCAGAGATTTATAAGTGGTATAGAAATTTGATGAATAAACATTAAATAAAAGTTCTAGAAATAAGGTGTTAAAACCTGGCTCTGACAGGTGACCTGTCTCTTAAATCACCTTCCTCATTTGCTCAGGAGATACTACTACAGCATCATGCTGTTCTTAGATTTTGTACAAGTTTTTTGTCATGCAGATTTACTGACTTAAAAGTTTTTAAAGTAGTCTTTGCTTTAATTTGCACTTAAATTTCTCCTTGTTGTTGTCTCTCATTTTCATATCTTAATAAAATGGTTGTTTAATACCTTTCTTTTAACAAATTAAGCACTTCAGGCCTAATCGTCTATCCAAACATGCTGTTGAGAGTGGTGGCTAATCCCAAACTCCTAATGTATCCCTCCTCCACACTCTTTTCTCCTTTGGTAACCATAAGTTTGTTTTCTATGTCTGTGGGTCTATTTCTGTTTTGTATATAAGTTCATTTGTATCTTTTTTTTTTTTTACGTTCCACATATAAGCGATATCATGATATTTGTCTTTCTCTGTCTGGATTACTTCACTTAGTATGATAATCTCTAGGTCCATGCATGTTGCTGCAAATGGCATTATTTCATTCCTTTTTATGGCTGAATAATATTCCATTGTGTGTGTGTGTGTGTGTGTGTGTGTGTGTATGTATGTGTGTGTATACATATATATGTATAAATATATAAAACACATCTTCTTTATCCATTCACCTATTGATGGACATTTAGGTTACTTCCATGTCTTGGCTATTGTAATAGAGCTGCAGTGAACACTGGGTTGCGTGTATCTTTTTGAATTATGTTTTTCTCTGGATATATGCCCAGGAGTGGGATTGCTGGATCATATGGTAACTCTATTTTTAGTTTCTTCAGGAACCTCCATACTGTTCTCCATAGTGGGTGCACCAGTTTACATTCCCACCATCAGTGTAAGAAGGTTCCCTCTTCTCCATGCTCTCTCCAGCATTTATTGTTTGTAGACTTTTTTGATGATGGCCATTCTTACTGATGTGAGGTGATATCTCATTGTTGTTTTGCTTTGCATTTCTCTAATAATTAGCAATGTTGAGCATCTTTTCATGTGCCTTTTGGCCATCCATACGTCTTCTTTGGAGAAATGTCTATTTAGATCTTCTGCCCATTTTTTGATTGGGTGGTTTGTTTTTTGATATTGAGCTGTATGAGCTGCTTGTATATTTTGGAGATTAATCCTTTGTCAGTTGCTTCATTTGCAAATATTTTCTCCCATTCTGAGGGTTGTCTTTTCATCTTGCTTATGGTTTCCTTTGCTGTGCAAAAGCTTTGAAGTTTCATTAGGTCCCATTTGTTTATTTTTGTTTTTATTTCCATTTCTCTAGGAGGTGGGTCAAAAAGGATCTTGCTGTGATTTATGTCATAGAGTGTTCTGCCTCTGTTTTCCTCTAAGAGTTTTATAGTGTCTTGCCTTACATTTAGGTCTTTAGTCCATTTTGAGTTTATTTTTGTGTATGGTATTAGGGAGTGTTCTAATTTCATTCTTTTCCATGTAGCTGTCCAGTTTTCCCAGCACCACTTATTGAAGAGGCTGTCTTTTCTCCAGTGTATATTCTTGCCTCCTTTATCAAAGATAAGGTGACCATATGTGCGTGGGTTTATCTCTGGGCTTTCTGTCCTGTTCCACTGATCTATATTTCTGTTTTTGTGCCAGTACCATACTGTCTTGATTACTGTAGCTTTGTAGTATTGTCTGAAGTCAGGGAGCCTGATTCCTCCAACTCCATTTTTCTTTCTCAAGATTGCTTTGGCTATTCGGGGTCTTTTGTGTTTCCATGCAAGTTGTGAAATTTTTTGTTTTAGTTCTGTGAAAAATGCCATTGGTAGTTTGATAGGGATTGCACTGAATCTGTAGATTGCTTTGGGTAGTATAGTCATTTTCACAGTGTTGACTGTGGATTTGTCCATTTCTTCCAGGTTGTCCATTTTATTGGCGTATGGTTGCTTGTAGTAATCTCTCATGATCCTTTGTATTTCTGCAGTGTCAGTTGTTACTTCTTTTTCATTTCTAATTCTATTGATCTGAGTCTTCTCAGACTTTATTCTTGATGAGTCCGGCTAATGGTTTATCAATTTTGTTTATCTTCTCAACAAACCAGCTTTTAGTTTTATTGATCTTTGCTATCGTTTCCTTCATTTCTTTTTCATTTATTTCTGATCTGATCTTTATGATTTCTTTCCTTCTGCTAACTTTGGGGTTTTTTTGTTCTTCTTTCTCTAATTGCTTTAGGTAGAAGGTTAGGTTGTTTATTTGAGATGTTTCTTGTTTCTTGAGGTAGGATTGTATTGCTATAAACTTCCCTCTTAGAACTGCTTTTGCTGCATCCCATAGGTTTTGGGTCGTCGTGTTTTCATTGTCATTTGTTTCTAGGTATTTTTTGATTTCCTCTTTGATTTCTTCAGTGATCTCTTGTTTATTAACTAGTGTATTGTTTAGCCTCCATGTGTATGTATTTTTTACAAAATTTTTCCGGTAATTGATATCTAGTCTCATAGCATTGTGGTCAGGAAAGATATTTGATACAATTTCAATTTTCTTAAATTTGTCAAGGCTTGCTTTGTGACCCAAGATATAATCTATCCTGGAGAATGTTCCATGAGCACCTGAGAAGAAAGTATATTCTGTTGTTTTTGGATGGAATGTCCTATAAATATCAAGTAAGTCCATCTTGTTTAATGTATCATTTAAAGCTTGTGTTTCCTTATTTATTTTCATTTTGGATGATCTGTCCATTGGTGAAAGTGGGATGTTAAAAGTCCCCTACTATGATTGTGTTATTGTCGATTTCCCCTTTTTCGGCTGTTAGCCTTTGCCTTCTGTATTGAGGTGCTCCTATGTTGGGTGCATAAATATTTACAATTGTTATATTCTTGTTGGATTGATCCCTTGATCATTATGTAGTGTCCTTCCTTGTCTCTCGTAACATTCTTTATTGTAAAGTCTGTTTTGTCTGATAAGAGAATTGCTACTCCAGCTTTCTTTTGATTTCCATTTGCATAAAATATCTTTTTCCATCCCTTCACTTTCAGTCTATATGTGTCCCTAGGTCTGAAGTGGGTCTCTTGTAGACAGCATATATACAGGTCTTGTTTTTGTATCAATTCAGCAGTCTATGTCTTTTGGTTGGAGCATTTAATCCATTTACATTTAAGGTAATGATCGATATGTATGTTCCTATTACCATTTTCTTAATTGTTTTGGGTTTGTTATTGTAGGTCTTTTCCTTCTCTTGTGTTTCCTGCCTAGAGAAGTTCCTTGAGCATTTGTTGTAAAGCTGCTTTGGCGGTGCTGAATTGTCTTAGCTTTTGCTTGTCTGTAAAGGTTTTAATTTCTCCATGAAATCTGAATGAGATCCTTGCTGGGTAGAGTAATCTTGGTTGTAGGTTTTTCCCTTTCATCACTTTAAATATGTCCTGCCACTCCCTTCTGGCTTGCAGAGTTTCTTCTGAAAGATCAGCTGTTAACCTTATGGGGATTCCCTTGTATGTTATTTGTTGCTTTTCCCTTGCTGCTTTTAATATTTTTTCTTTGTATTTAGTTTTTGATAGTTTGATTAATATGCGTCTTCGTGTGTTTCTCCTTGGATTTCTCCTGCCTGGGACTCTCTGTGCTTCCTGGACTTGATTGACTATTTCCTTTCCCACATTAGGGAAGTTTTCAACTATAATCTCTTCAAATATTTTCTCAGTCCCTTTCTTTTTCTCTTCTTCTTCTGGGACCCCTATAATTCGAATGTTGGTGCGTTTAATGTTGTCCCAGAGGTCTCTGAGACTGTCCTTAATTCTTTTCATTCTTTTTTCTTTTTTCTTCTCTGCAGTAGTTTTTTCCACTATTTTATCTTCCAGGTCACTTATCCATTCTCCTTCCTTAGTTATTCTGCTATTGATTCCTTCTGGAGAATTTTTAATTTCATTTATTGTGTTGTTCATCCTTGTTGTTTATTCTTTAGTTCTTCTAGGTCCTTGTTAAACATTTCTTGTATTTTCTCCATTCTACTTCCAAGATTTTGCATCATCTTTGCTGTCATTACTCTGAATTCTTTTTCATGTAGACTGCCTATTTCCTCTTCATTTGTTTGGTCTGGTGGGTTCTTACTTTGCTCCTTCATCTGCTGTGTGTTTCTCTGTCTTCTCATTTTGCTTAACTTACTGTGTTTGGGGTCTCCGTTTTGCAGGCTGCAGGTTCTTAGTTCCCGTTATTTTTGGTGTCTGCTCCCAGTGGCTAAGGTTGGTTCAGTGGGTTGTGTAGGCTTCCTGGTGGAGGGGACTGGTACCTGTGTTCTGGTGGATGAGGCTGGATCTTGTCTTTCTGGTGGGCAGGTCCACGTCTGGTGTTGTGTTTTGGGGAGTCTGTGACCTTATTATGATTTTCGGCAGCCTCTCTGCTAATGGGTGGAGTTGTGTTCCTGTCTTGTTAGTTGTTTGGCATAGTGTGTCCAGCACTGTAGCTTACTGGTCGTTGAGTGGAGCTGGGTCTTAGCGTTTAGATGGAGATCTCTGGGAGAGCTTTTGCCATTTGATATTACGTGGAGCTGGGAGGTCTCTGGTGGGCCCATGTCCTGAACTCGGCTCTCCCACCTCAGAGACACAGGCCTGGCACCCGGCCAGAGCACCAAGACCCTGTCAGCCACATGGCTCAGAAGAAAAGGGAGAAACAAAAGAAATAAAATAAAGTTATTAAAATAAAAAATAAAAAATAATTATTGAAAATAAAAAAAATTAAAAAGTAATAAAAAAAAGAAAAAAAAAAGAAGAGAGCAACCAAACCAAAAAACAAATCCACCAATGATAACAAACGCTAAAAACTATACTAAGAAAAAAAACAAAAAACGGACAGACAGAACCCTAGGACAATTGGTAAAAGTAAAGCTACACAGGCAAAATCACACGAAGTTCACTGCCTCAATTTGGGGATGATTCATTGTCTATTTAGGTATTCCACAGATGCAGGGTACATCAAGTTGATTGTGGAGATTTAATCCGCTGCTCCTAAGGCTTCTGGTAGAGATTTCCCTTTCCTTCTTTGTTCACACAGCTCCCGGGGTTCAGCTTTGGATTTGGCCTCTCCTCTCCATGTAGGTTGCCTGAGGGCGTTTGTTCCTGCCCAGACAGGACAGGGTTAACGTAGCAGCTGATTCCGGGGCTCTGGCTCACTCAGGCCTGGGGGGAGGGAGGAGTACAGAATGCGGTGGTGAGCCACCGCGGTGAGCCTGTGGTGGCGGAGGCTGGCGTGACATTGCACCAGCCTGAGGCGCGCCGTGTGTCCTCCCGGGGAAGTTGTCCCTGCATCACGGGACCCTGGCAGTCGGGGGCTGCACATGCTTCCGGGAGGGGAGGTGTGGATAGTGACCTGTGCTTGCACACAGGCTTCTTGGTGGCTGCACCTGCAGCCTTAGCGTCTCATGCCAGTCTCTGGTGTCCGTGCTGATAGCCTCGGCTCACGCCCGTCTCTGGAGCTCATTTAGGAGGTCCTCTGAATCCCCTCTCCTCACGCGCCCGAAACAATGGTCTCTTGCCTCTTCGGCAGCTCCAGACTTTTCCCGGACACCCTCCCGGCTAGCTGTGGCATGCTAGCCCCCTTCAGGCTGTGTTCACGCAGCCAACCCCAGTACTCTCCCTGGGGTCTGACCTCCGAAGCCCGAGCCTCAGCTCCCAGCCCCCGCCCGCCCTGGCGGGTGAGCAGACAAGCCTCTCGGGCTGGTGAGTGCTGGTTGGCACCGATCCTCTGTGAGGGAATCTCTCCGCTTTGCCCTCCGCACCCCTGTTGCTGCGCTCTCCTCCGTGGCTCTGAAGCTTCGCCCTGCCACGCCCTGTCTCCGACAGTGAAGGGGCTTCCTAGTGCATGGAAACCTTTCTTCCTTCACAGCTCCCTCCCACTGGTGCGGGTCCTGTCCCTATTCTTTTGTCTCTGTTTTTTCTTTTTTCTTTTGCCCTACCCAGGTACGTGGGGAGTTCCTTGCCTTTTGGGAGGTCTGAGGTCCTCTGCTAGTGTTCAGTAGGTGTTCTGTAGGAGTTGTTCCACACGTAGATGTATTTATGATGTATTTGTGGGGAGGAAGGTGATCTCCATGTGTTACTCTTTCGCCATCTTGAAGGTCTCCCCACTTTTCAGTTTTTTTGTCATATGTATTACTGTTATGGCCATCTTTATTAATACATTTTCACATTTCGGATTATTTTCCTATGATAGGTTGTTAAAAAATTGAATCTATTCATCAGAGGGGATCAAAGGAATTATAGGAGAGGTTTTCCCATATACATTTATGTATTCTTAAAATGTTTTAACACTTATATTTATTACTTTGTAATGAGAAAATGTTACAAAAATGACCCTACAAATTACTATATTATCCCCCTTATATTTGGAGAGAAAAGCAACATTGCTAGAAGATAGTTTCTGCTTCCTAAGGATGATACATTTGTGCTTATAAAATAAAAGAGATGAATATACTTATTGACACACGGTCTTCTAGAAGGATTGGACCACTTTAGGTGATCAGGCATGTACGAATGCATGTATCACCTTACCTGTTCATATAATGTTTAAAAATCTTTTGCCTGAAAAAAACCTTTTACCTCTTTCATAGATTAAAAAGTTTTGTCTTACCTTGCTTTCATTTGCAATTCTTTGTTTACATTTTCATGTGTTTATTGTCAATTTGCATATTGTCTGTGATTGGTATATTCCTATTTGTTAATTTCTCTTGGGGACAGTAAGGTCTTAGTATTTCATTGACGTTTATGGGCTTTTTCAATAGTGAGGATAGAGTAGTTTCCCAGTTGTGAATAATTTTTAGTTTTTGTCATTTGCTCATTAGTTTTTGACTTTTGATGTTTATAATTCTAGATTTCTAAGCAGTAAAATGTACTATACTTTTCTTACATTTGTAATTTGTAATTTTTTTGTAATTTCTTACATTTCGTTTTTTGTTTAGAAAGTCCTTCCCTATCTGAATATCATTAAATGTTATATTTATTCTTTTTATTTTCTAATTAATTTGCATTTTATACCTAGTTCTTTAATCTTCCTGGAACTTATTTTTAATTTTGTGTGGGGAGAACGTATTTATTTTGATGTTTTCCTAATAATTGAACAGCTTTCTAAATACTGTGATCAGTCTCTTTTCTTTTGGTTTGTGGCATTTCCTTTTTCTTTCTTAAGTGCTTAATTATTGTGAGATTTGTTCCATTGATCTCTTTGTTGATATTCTTTTTCCAGGACTACATTGATTTGATTATAACAGGCTTTCAATTTGTATTAATGGCCGATGGGGTGTTGAAAAAAATGTCCTTCAAATATATATGTACACACACACACACATATACATATATATATATATATATGCTGTTCTTAACTCTTTATTCTTATGTGCTGCCAGACATTCTTACCCCACTCTTATATGCTGGCTGCCTCAGGTGTCAGCTTAAATGGTACGTCTTCAAAGAGACCTTCCCTAACCATCCTGCCTAAAGTAGGGCAGTCTGTGCCAGTATCAGCACAAATAAATCAGTCAGCCTTTCAGAAGTCATTTCCTTTGACACCAAATCTTCCAGATGCAGTTCTCATGTTCCTCATTATTGGGTGAGCTGTTAAAATGAAGACAACTATTGATCCACCGTCAGCTCCTATTTAATTGCTTAAAACTTCCAGCAATTAAATAGGAGCAAATTCTGTCATTTAAGAGAAGTGACTTACTATTGAAGAGTATAAATTCTAAAGTTGTAGTTAAAAAACTTATACAGTACATTTTTTTTTAATACAGTACGTTTTTGATTATGTCCTAGATGAAAAAGACAGCCAGTGTCTGGGACAAAAGATCAGCAAGGCTCTGTAAAACCTTTGTCCCATTTTAAAATGAAGTATTAGGACATCTGTGCCATGGAGATTCAAGCTAGTGTCCCTGAGAATTTTCAGCTGCACCAGAGTGGTGATTGCTCAACAGACTAAACTGGAGAGTGTGGGATAATTATCACAAGAGGACCACATACAATGATGACATGGAAAGTGATTAGTTACAAACAATCAATAGCATAAGAAAAGGATATTAAAAGAAAGTTTTTAGAGGTACTGATTTCAGTGAGAAAAGGCTGGTGAGATATTTTGATTCTTTATTAATTGGTTTTCTTCATGCAGGGCTTTCAAAAAGAAAACAAGTAATTTGAGCACACTAACCAACTTTATTTTTCATGAAAAAAGAAGGCCCTTTGTGATTTTAATGCTGCTTAACTCTTTTCTTCACTGTTCATGTGGTTATAATCTTAAGCAAACAAACAAAAAATTGCTATTATAAGGCTGTGGTGCTTCAATGGCAGTAATGGCAGTGACCCTAGTACAATTTTCAGTAGAGAAACAGAGCTAATTGATTTATAACCATTATTCTAATTAAATAATCATAAATAATAAGCTTCATGTTAGGGATTATGTTATCAAGTGTGTTGTTTTGTCCTTATTTCTCACATGTTTTACTTTGGTGAAGAATTACAAGCTGTAAATGGTACAGATGAACCGGTTTTCAGGGCAGAAATAGACACAGATGTAGAGAACAAACGTATGGGCACCAAGGGGGGAAAGTGGCGGGGAGGGTGGGTGGTGGTGGGATGAACTGGGAGATTGGGATTGACATGTATACACTAATATGTATAAAATAGATAACTAATAAGAACCTGCTGTATAAAAAAATAAATAAAATAAACTTCAAAAATTCAAAAAAAGAAAAAAAAAAAGAATTACAAGCTGTAATCCAAATGAATTGAAGGGACTATTGAGATGATCCAGTCATTGCTTTTTGAAAAACACTTTAAGCTGCAGACCCCTTTTTCAAATGAATATTATTCAGATATGAAAATAAAACTTATTATTTATTAATTAACTAATTTATTTTTTGGCTGTGTTGGGTCTTCGTTGCTGCGCACAGGCTTTCCCTAGTTGCGGCGAGCGGCGTGGGGCGCAGGCTTCTCATTGCGGTGGCCTTTCTTGTTGTGGAGCCGGGATCTAGAGCGCAGGCTCAGTAGTTGTGGTGCACGGGCTTAGTTGCTCTGCGGCATGTGGGATCTTCCCGGACCAGGGCTCGAACCCGTGTCCCCTGCATTGGCAGGTGGATTCCCAACCACGGTGCCACCAGGCAAGTGCCTAAAACTTATTTTAAGAAGTAAAATGAAAAAGAAGGCAAAGCTGTTCTGATTGAGACAGGACTGGGGAGCCCAGATGCCCCAGTGTGGCCCTGCCAGGCATTCCCTGAAGATGTTCTTTAGAACCCCTAGGGCTTCCCAGGGCTGGGTTCAATAAGCCACTAACCAAACCTTTTGATTTTACAAACAGGAGCAACAACAGTAGCTGCCATTTATTGATAATTTACAGTGTGATAGGTGTTCTGTCTTACTGCTAATTATTATAATAACCCTGTAGATTAAGTTTCATAATGTTCATAGTATAGATTAATAAATTAAGGCTCAGAGTATTTAGTTAACTTCACTGAAGTCATCCTGATGGAACCAGGAATTGAACCCAGAGCCAGATCTTTCTTGGTCTGTGTTCTCCCCTTAGAGAAAGGGTCCTTATCAACTTCTTTCAGTTTCTGTGACACAGTTTTCCTGATTTCTGCCGACTTCTCTGACTGCTCCTCTTGTCTCCTTTGCCCGCCTCTTACCCTCTGCCTGCCATGTAATGTTGAATCAGTCCTATGACTATCTCCTCTTGCTGTGTTTTCTTTTCCTAGGGAGGCTCATTCACTACCTTGGCCTCAGTTAACATCTGTGTATCAGAGCTTCCACACTTAACATCTTTAGCTCATATCATTCCTCTAAGCTCCAGACCCACATGCCCAGTTGCTCCCTCAAACCTTTTCTCAGCATCTCAAAAGCACATTACATTCAGCTCAAGATTTCCCCTCAATTCTGGTCCTTCCTTATTTTTTCCCATTTTTGTTTATGGTGCCACCAACTTGTCCATGGTGTTTAAGTCAGAAACTTCAGAATTTTCCTTGATTGCTTCATTCCCTCATTTCCCACCCTGCCAGTCAAATGCTGGTGATCTTTTTTCTCTGAAGTATTTCTGTAAGCCATCCATTTTCCCACCCCACAGCCACTGTCATAGTTTGGTCATGTCGCTGTTGGCTGACATTATTGCAGTGGTCTCCCAATTTTCCCGTCTTTCTGTTTCCCCCTGATATGCAGCCTCATTGCAGCCAGTCTGAGCTTTTGAAAGTGCCCATGTGATGTTTGAATCCTGGCTCCACCACTCACTAGTTATGTGAGCTTGGCAGGCTGCTAAGTCTTTCCAAACCTTAGTTTCCTCATCTGTAAAATGGTTATATAATTCTTACCTCATGTACTTGTTCTAAGAATTAAATGTGGTACTAGGTGCCCGGCATCACTGTTAGTGATGATGGTAGAGATGATCATACTCTGCTCAAAACTTTTTCAGGGCTTCCTGTTGCCCTTAAAGTCCAGAACTCTTGTCACACTTCCTTGGTGCCCAGTCTCCTTAATCCCTCAAATGTGCTGTGCCCCCTCCTTCTTGAGGGTCTTCACCTAAGTAGTCTTCTCCTCACAGTAGAAGTGTTGTGTCTTTAAATAGTTAATGGAAGTTAACTCATTCTTCAGATCTCACCCAGCCCCCAAATCTTCTCTTATCTTTTACTACCTTGGATTTATAGCTTTTATCCCTGTTTGCAGTTATAATTGTGTATTTTTGTTGCTGTTGGGATTAATGACTCTCTTATCCACCGTTATCTGTCTTATCTACCTTCATATGGAGACAGACCATGTTTATTATAGCCACCTGCCATGGTATCTCTGTCAGGGAGCTTAATGCCTGCTACTAACTAAAGATCTTTCTTCCCTCAGTGAGGGCTTATACTTCAGTATTTTTTTTCTGTTCTCCAATGTTTGGTTAAGTTTATTTTTCAACAGCACTGCCTCCTTTGTGGGTAGAATTGTCTGAAATGGACTCTTTCATGTTAATTACTAGTTCTTGTTCTTGATGGAGAGAACTCCCAAGGTAGCCGGAGCCCTCTCAGAATCTGTCGTTCTTCTGGTATTGAAATAGGCTAGGGGTTCGTTTTTCCGCCTAGGATAAAGTGCTGTTCTTGTGTTCCTGTAGGTTTTGTGTTTTTGTGGCACTTGTCTATACGTTGGGATTCATACTTTCTTTTGCTTAAGTCTGTATAAGAAATATGACATATTTTAGGTCCACTAACGTCATCAAATGTTCCTTTGTGAACCTCTCATTTAAGTTTTCTTGTTTTTGTTTAGATACCTTGGGTTAAGCAAGTAGGTTTATTTAAAAAGCCAATTTTCCTTATAATATGGGGATCAAAGAATGTGTTCTTAAAAGCTGTCAGAAAAAAAGAATTATATAAGCATCTATCCCAATTCATAAGTTTAGTTTAAAAATATTTTAAACATTAGTAATGAATCAGGTATCCCTGTGTTACTTTTTTGTTTCTCAAATACCTGAGAGAAAAAAAGAAGCCTGCTTATTTATTTATTTTCCAATAAATATGAAAGGGATAGAAAGGAAATTCTTGAAACTGTTGATTATTGTTGCTTTCAGATTTTGTGTCCTTATCTCTAAGATCATTTTTATAGGCATCTTTGACATCAAAATTTTGGTACTGAGATTAAAGTAGTTGTATTTTGTGGGGATTCTCAGGGAAAGATGCCATTTTAGGAAGTAGGGTGAGCGGAGAGAAATTAGGATTCTTTCCCATCTTTTCTGTTTCTTCTCTCATTCCTTCTTTCAGAGAGAAAAGATCCTATGGATAGAATTTTTGCTTTTTAAAAAAAATTCTCAAGCCTTACAGCGATACTTGGGCTCTGCTAATTAAAGTAGCTTCATAAGTAATAACTTTCTTTGAAAACACTGTCTTTATTCCTTATGGATGGAATTGAATGCACAATCATTTAGCTTTTTTTTTTTTTTTTTTTTTTTTAAGGTAACAACCCAATCCATTTCCACCAAAAATTTCCTTCTAGGAAAGTGGTTTTATGATTAATGGAAAGTGTTATATGATTAATGGTTCTGTAGATATGAAAGTTATAGGCTGGATATCTGCTCCCTTTTATCATCTGTGTCATGCATCTTGTTTATAGTAAATTGAAAAAGGTACATTTAAATGACCAGTAAGGTTGAAGACACGCTCTACTACCTGGCAGTTTCATTTCTGTGTGTCTCCTTGAGAGAAACTTTTGCACATGTGCACAAGGAGACAGGTAGATGTACATGTGCTTGTCGTAACAGTGAAAAAAGTGGAAAAACATCTAACTGTTCCTCAAGTAGGTGAGTGGGTAAGTTGGTATTTATTCACAAAATGGAATATGAGTACACAGTCCCTTCCTCCAAAATACTTAGGGCGCATGTATGTTGGAATTTAGATGTTTTTCAGATTTTGAAAGGTAATCCAGTACATAAACTGTATATTGTGTAATACTCCCATTGGGATCTGGACAATACCCAGTAATCAAACATATTAAATCTGTAGCAAAACTTAGGAATATTCATATTAAATTGGATAAATAAATGGTAAATAGCCTCATAGCAGTTGAGTCAGGTTTTTCCATTAAGCTTGGAGAAAAATTTAAGTCTTTTTAAAGCTCTTTGGATTTTAGAATTTTGGATAAGGAATTGTGAAACCTGTATTATACAGTTCATAAAAGTGAACGAGGGCTTCCCTGGTGGCGCAGTGGTTGGGAGTCTGCCTGCTAATGCAGGGGACGCGGGTTCGAGCCCTGGTCTGGGAGGATCCCACATGCCGCGGAGCGGCTGGGCCCGTGAGCCACAATTGCTGAGCCTGCGCGTCTGGAGCCTGTGCCCCGTGACGGGGGGGGCCGCGACAGAGAAAGGCCCGCGCACCGCGATGAAGAGTGGTCCCCGCACCGCGATGAAGAGTGGCCCCCGCTTGCCGCAACTGGAGAAAGCCCTCGCGCGAACCGAGGACCCAACACAGCCAAAAAAATAAAAAATAAATAAATAAATAAATAAATAAGAAAATCCTTTAAAAAAAAAAAAAAAAAAAAAGTGAACGAGCTAGAGTTATGTATATCAGTGTGGATAAATCTCAAACACGTTTTTAAAAAATTGAAGTATTGTTGACATATTATATTAGTTTCAATATTTTGCTATTGGGATACATTACAAAATGATCAACACACTGGGTCTGGTTAACATCCATCACCACACATAGTGACAAAGAACTTTTTTTTCTTGGGATGAGAACTTTTAAGATCTAGTCTCTCAGCAACTTTCAAATATGTAATACAGTGTTATTAACTATAGTCACCATGCTGTACATTATATTCCCAGGACTTATATATTTTTATAACTGGAAGTTTGTACCTTTTGACTCCCTTTACCCATTTCACCCACTCCCTGTCCCCCACCCCTGGCAACCACCAATCTGTTCTCTACCTGTGAGCTTGTGGTTCTGCCCCCCCCTCCGAAATGGTAAGATTTTATTTTTTTTTATGGCTGAATAATATCCCATTGTGTGTATCTATACACATATGTGTATAGATATACACACCACATTTTCTTTATCCATTCATCCATTGATGGACACTTAGGTTGTTTCTATATCTTGGGTATTATAAATAATGCTGCGGTGAACATGGGGGTGCGGATATCTTTTCGAGTTAGTTATTTTTGTTTTCTTTGGATAAAAACTCAGAAGTGGAATTGCTGGATCTAATGGCAGTTCTATTTTTAATTTTTTGAGGAACCTCCATTACTGTTTCCTATAGTGGCTATACCAGTTTACATTCTCAGACACATTATGTTGAGTAACATGAGCAATTTGCAAAGAGAATCAAGAACAGATGACATCACTTCTGTGAATTTCAAATAAGCAACAGTGAGGGGTGGGGGAGAGAGAGAGATATCTGAAGCAAATAAGGCAAATTGTTGATGGTGATTTCCATACGTTGTTGTATATTTGAATGAGTCTCTGTAGTCCCAAGCTTCTGCTTTCTTCTCTAACCTTTTTAAGAATGCAGGGTTACAACTGAATTAGGTGATAGAGCATAATACATGTTGGGACTGGAAGTGTTCTTAAAATCAACTAAATTATCCTTTTTTCTTTTAAGTGAAGTCATTCCTACTTGTTAAGAAATTTTCTTGAATATTTATTTACTTTTCCCTTTTCTGACCTATGTCTGTTACTTTTTTCTCTTTTAATATATTTATTTTTTGTTGGAGTATAGTTTACATACAGCAAAATACATGGATCTTCCGTATCATAGTTCCATGAGTTTTGACAAATGCCAGTAGTCGTATAATGCAGTCTTAACGAAGATATAGAACATTTCCATCATCCCATAAGGTTCCCTTGAGCTCCTTCCCAATCAGTATTTTCCCTGCCCCGAACACATAGATAGTGTTCTAATTCCTTTCACTTTAGATTAGTTTTGCCTGCTCTAGAACCTCCTATACATGGAACCATATAGTCTGTACTCTGTTGTGTTTGGCTTCTTTTGCTCAGTGTACTATATATTTTTTTTAAAGTTTATTCGTGTTATTGCATGTATCCATAGTCATCCTAATATTGAGTAGTTTTCATTGCATGGATACTGCATAATTAATTTATCCATTCTCCTGTTGATGGGGTTGTTTCCAGTTTTGGCTCTTATGAATAAAGCGGTTGTAAACATTTTTATACAGATGTGTTTGTGGCCATGTTTTTATTTCTCTTGCGGAAATATCTAGGAGTGGAATCGCTGGGTCATAGGGTAAGTGCATGTTTAACTTTCCCCAAAAGTATGCAGTCAGCTGAAGTGAAGTGAAAGATTTTGTGGTCATAGACCTAAGTATTCAAATTGAAAATACAACGCGATGAGTAAATATGGATGTAGGAGATGAATGAAAATAATGGTAACACATGTATTTATTGGAGTTTATGTGATAAAATTGGTGAGAGTCAAGAAAACAAATGTATTTTCCTTTTAAATACCCCGTGAAGATCCCATATGGTTTTATTTCTTCTCAACATGATGTTAAAACATGAAGCAATCTTTTGTATTGTCTGTTTACTACCTAAATTGATTTTCAAAAAAATTTTATTAATTTTTAAAGATTTCTTTTATCTACTTAACATTTTTACAGAAGCATGTGCAAAAGAGTCTTTGATATGCCTTATTTGATGGTTGCCATGGAAAAATTAAGGGATTGTATACAAAAAAAATAATATTTATACCTTGGTGTTTTGCTTTTGAAACAATTATGATTTTCTCCATAATAGTTTGACTTTTTATTGTTATTTTATCCCCAGATGCTTCTTTGGTTTTATTTATCAAGATTCTCTTTCTCTCTCTTTTTAATGACACTTTTTAAAGATTTGTTCCTTGTAGAGAAATGCAGTTAAATTTTATATGTTGATCTTATATGCGCCAGGCTTGCTAAACTCTTTTTTTTAAAAAATATTTAATTATTTATTTGTTTTATTTTTGGCTGCGTCAGGTCTTAGTTGCTGCACGCGGGATATTCCTTGCGGCATGCAGGATCTTTCGTTGCGGTGCGCGGGCTCCAGAGCGCGTGGGCTCTGGTGGGCTCTGTAGTTGTGGCACGTGAGCTGAGTTGCCCCGTGGCATGTGGGATGCAGAATCCACGTCCTCTGCATTAGAAGGTGGATTCTTAAATTTATTTATTTTATTTATTTATTTATGGCTGTGTTGGATCTTCGTTTCTGTGCGAGGGCTTTCTCTAGTTGCGGCAAGTGGGGGCCACTCTTCATCGCGGTGCGCGGGCCTCTCTCATTATCGCGGCCTCTCTCGTTGCGGAGCACAGGCTCCAGACGTGCAGGCTCAGTAATTGTGGCTCACGGGCCTAGTTGCTCCGCGGCATGTGGGATCTTCCCAGACCAGGGCTCGAACCCGTGTCCCCTGCATTAGCAGGCAGATTCTCAACCACTGCGCCACCAGGGAAGCCCTAGAAGGTGGATTCTTAACCACTGGACCACCAGGGAAGTCCCTTGCTGGACTCTTAATTATACAGATATTTTGTCTGTAATTTCTTATGAGTTTTCTTCCTACAATCTCTGTATAATGACTTTCTTGCTTTCTAATTCTTATACCTTTGGTTTCCTTCTCTTGTCTTAACTGCACTTGATCTTAGTATCTCTAGAACAAAATACAACAGTGGACTGTTGTAGTCTATCAGTTGCCTAGTGTAGATTTGATTTTTACAAGAAAGCCCATTATTAAAGAGGTAAGTCTTGAAAAAAAATGTGAGTAATTTGGTTGGTTTATTCTGGTTAGCTGATGTTCTTTGTATATGTTCTATGCTATTTTCTCCCCAAGACAGAATTATTTATGTAAATAATTTTGATGGGCTTCATTTCAGTTTAACACAGTTTAGTGATAGTGTGTGTGACAGCATCTTAAACAATGGCAGTGTACAGGAGTGCTTTTCTGTAAGATTGTAAGGTCATGATCTCTTTGTACTCTCCCTCAATATCAGTCTTCCTTGCCTCTACTCTTTCTCTGGAGGAAAAGGGGGGGGGGAAAGGAAAAAGGAATTCTATAGCTTCTGGAAAGCTTTGGGCACACAGTGACTTCAGTGTTGACATAGCTCTGTGGGACACAGACATTAGCCCGTTAGCTTTATGCCAGCAGGGACCCCCCCCCACCCCGCCCCGCCACCTCACAGTCAAGCTGCTGCCTCCGGTGTGTGTTTATTCAGCTGAATCCACTCCCAGTTGTAGCATTGCCAGGGTTAGCTCTTAACATGTTCACAGCTGATAGGTATCGCTTAACTCTTCTTTCTTTACCCTTCTTTCTTCACCCTTCTTCTTGATTTATATACTAGTATTTCAGGGACTAAATCTGGGAATTTTGTTAACCTCATTGACGTCTGTTGCAGGTGCTTGAAACTTTTGGGTTGTAGAGCATGAAGAAAGAAGTGAGGTTGATACTTAAAATGCTGCTAGACTGAACAGTACCTTTATGGTCCCTTGTATTTAATTCTGCCTTTGCTTTGTTAGTACTGAGCATTCTCAAGTTAAACACTATGGAAATGGTTACTATAGGATCCCTCTGCTGGTTGATTTTACTTTTAAGGTTAAAAAAATTTTTATTTTGATGTTATTTTTTAATGGAATGACGTCTTCAATCCTGACATTGCTTAGGATGATATTTTTACTACTGTAATATCTGGTTTGGGATATTATCTTTTCTTCTTTCTGTACTTTTCTTCCTCCACCCATTCCTTCCTCTCTATTTCTGCCTTTTGTTCAGTTTGAGAGTCAGACAGGCTTTCTAGAGGAGGTAATGCCTGATCTAAGGATGAAAGGACAGGTAGGATTTAGCTGGGAGTGAAAGTGAGGGAACGGGTAGAGGATATTCTTTATTTATATTTTATTTATTTATTTATTTATTTATTTATTTATTTATTTAACATCTTTATTGGAGTGTAATTGCTTTACAATGGTGTGTTAGTTTTCTGCTTTGTAACGAAGTGAATCAGTTATACATATACATATACTCTTTAAGTAGAGGTTAAGGGGTAAGTAAATGGTATGGGAGTTTGGGTAACTGAAAGCTATTTGGAATTTCTAGAACCTGTACTAAAATCAGTTTATTGTCACTTGAGTTGTTGTCTTGATGAGCACACAATAATAGAATGTATTATGACCTCGGGACTTCCCCATTTTGATAGTATTTTTGTTTATTCTTTAATTTCTCCTCTGGGTTATGCTGGCATAAAGGCAGATGTTCTTTTTTCTCTCCTGGATTCAGTAGCAGAGAGTAGCTGCTAGGAATCTGGAATAATTGCTTGTTCATTTTCTTGACTCTGACATCTTTTTTAGAGGAGAATAAGCTCAAAGTAGCATTCATTTAAACAATTTAATCTATCCATTTGAATTCTGGTATGGTTGTTTCTTGCATTGTAGTATGTCTCTTGCTGGTGTTTATTTAGATCAGTCTGAGAACTTGGTTTTGGTTTAATATTTGAGAGTTTACAGTGTGCTTTGCTGCACAGAAAATAAATCCTTGTCAGCAACTGAAAGAATCAACGGAAAGAATACTAGACTAATGATCAGACGAAATGAACTACCTAGAGGCTCTTGCTTTGTCTCAGTCTTGGAGGTTCAGACTCATTAAAAAACTTTGAGTTTCTTCTAAAATGATAGAAATTAGAATACTTTCTTTTCATATTAAAGATTCATGAATCCAAATCATAGTGATCTTATAGAATCTGAACTTCATTCGAGTATGTTGCATATATAATAAGCGCTTTTATGTGTCCCATTTCTCGTTCTTGAATATTCTTAATTTAAAAGTTATAATAAGGTATAGTGCTGGTGTGTGAGTGTGTATATATAGCTATTAAGTTTTACCACTTTGTAAGCTCTGTTTTTGGATAAGAACTCTATCACACTTTTTATTTATTTATTTATTTATTTATTTATTTATTTATTTATTTATTTATGGCTGCGTTGGGTCTTCGCTTCTGTGTGAGGGCTCTCTCCAGTTGCGGGAAGTGGGGGCCATTCTTCATCGCGGTGCGCGGGCCTCTCACCATCGCGGCCTCTCCCGCTGCAGAGCACAGGCTCCAGACGCGCAGGCTCAGTAATTGTGGCTCACGGGCCCAGTCGCTCCGCGGCATGTGGGATCCTCCCAGACCAGGGCGCGAACCCGTGTCCCCCGCATTGGCAGGCAGACTCTCAACCACTGCGCCACCAGGGAAGCCCTATCCTACACTTTTGGTGTATGTTGTATAGTATTAAAAGTATAAAAGATTCTTGTTGACAGTTAATTATTTGAAAATGCTTCTCTTCACTTCAGATCAAACACAAATAAATCCAGAGTGTATAATTAACATTTTTTTAAAAATTAGGATTGCATTTAGTATTTTGGCCAGGTTGTATTTGAGATAGAATTTTTTGTGTGTTAGCTGGTAAGGAACTAATTGTTACAGAATAAGAGTAATTCTCTCTGTTATAGGGGAAAGATATAGTTTTCCGGGGACTTGATTTGCATCTACTATCCAGTAGCCATTTACTTTCAAAATAATGTGTGAAAATTTGTTTTTGTCAATCTTTCATCAAAAATTTATTGAGCACTTACTATACCAAACACTGTGCCGTGCCCTAGAGTAACAAGATGAAAGTCCCAAGTTCTAGAAAGTTTTTCTTGAAGACAGATACAAAGAAATAAATTGCAGATTGGGCTGGTAAGTGCTCTTCTTAGGGACACATACGGTACAGCACAAATCAGAACATCACAGAGCCTGAGGATCGACTTGGGTGATGTTAGTAAGAATTATTATAAACTCTTTTGCATCTTGCATTGATAAAGTTTCCTCAATGTATGTATTTACATGTTTCAGAAAAAAAATCGTTCTTAATTTAACATAAGAGGATGCAGTACTGGTATTTTTTCTAATGGTTATCTTGACAAATAGTGCATTGAACTCTCTGGGATACAGTATAATGTTTGTGATGATGACCGTTTTCATGTATCCATAATATTCTTTTTCTGTAACTAAAAATAGCTCTAGACTCCTTGGTTCTGTCATTTTAGAAATCAGGATAAACTGGATCAAAGCGTTCTCTTGTTCAGAGAAACTAATGGAAGTTTTGCCTCAGAAGAGCTTCTGATATTTGTCTAAAATATATGAAGCATTGTTGTGATGTTTTGTTGTTTTTGAGATGTATTTTTCTAAAAAATGATCATAAACCCTATCAGAGATTTAAGAATTTTCATTACTATTGTTCACAACATCCTACCATTTCATTGAGATACAGCTTGGTGTAATTTTAGTACAATCCTTGGACTAAATTTTAAGCAGTTATTTTTCCAGTCTTCCAGCTCAAGCTGAGTGTTAGAGTGAGCAGAAGTAGACTAGTGAGTGTTGGTGTACAATTTGGCATGTGAGAAGTGTGAGATCATTTTGGAGAGTGTCATAAGCAGAATTCCCAAATAGAAATTTTCCTAATATCTGACAACTGAGATTGTCCTGCTAAATTCAGCATGTGTTTTTGGTCGGTCATGGTAAATCTCTGTGATATGTGCAGATATGCTCCCTTTATCTTCAGTATGAATGTGCTAGAGAAAGAGCAGCCTGGCTTATTGCCTGCTGCTTCTTTCTTCTCCCAGGGGAGTTGGCAGGAATTTTAGTAAAGTGAATCTAGCTTGAATGTAGCCTAAAGAAGGGGTGCTGATTCCCATTTCAATGGAGAAAATTGCTGTGTAGCCTTCTCGGCTACCAGTCAGAGCATCATTTTAATTCTGTATTCTAGTAAAATGGGTGCAAGCAGAGCTGAAGAAGCAGAGCTGAAGAAGCAGGGCACATTAGTCGTTGTATTTTCTTTCTTCACCAAAACAGTGCTTGCCATACTAGTATAATCACAAGTGCTAAAGTGTATGTGAGACTGTTAGCTGTCATCAACATCTGTTTCTCCTGATTTGAATGAATTTGGTGATGAGTGTCCAGAAAAGGAGGGACAGTTGTACCTAGAAATCAGTTTCATTGTTGAATTTAACTTCTGATATTTCCCTGTGGGATAAACTTGCTCAGAATTTATTTGGATTTTTTGACTTCCAAAGGTAAAGAATGAAACTGGAGGTTGATTATAGGCTTCAGAGAATTAGCAATTTGACACATCTTTTTATTAAGGATTTTTTTTTTAATTAATTAATTTATTTATTTATTTATTTTTGGCTGTGTTGGGTCTTCGTTTCTGTGCGAGGGCTTTCTCTAGTTGTGGCAAGCGGGGGCCACTCTTCATCGCGGTGCGCGGGTCTCTCACTATCGCGGCCTCTCTTGTTGCGGAGCACAGGCTCCAGACGCGCAGGCTCAGTAGTTGTGGCTCATGGGCCTAGTTGCTCCGCGGCATGTGGGATCTTCCCAGACCAGGGCTCGAACCCGTGTCCCCTGCATTAGCAGGCAGATTCTCAACCACTGCGCCACCAGGGAAGCCCTTTATTAAGGATTTTGAACTCCAACAACTGTTGAGAATCTTTACAGCATGATGCGGGTAGTTAAATTTATTTAAAGAATCATATTCATGAATTCAAATACCTGATAATTTTATTGTAAATTTATTTTTCGTAAGAAAAAGCCAGTGCTTTTCGAGAGTTTGAAGACGGCCATAATTGAAAGTTCACTACTTGCTAAGCATAATACCAAAACCAGAAACTGTAAAAGAAGAGGTTCTTATCTTTGCACTAAAAAAATTCTGTATTTAAGTTGCCATAAACTATGTTAAAAGAAAAATGACAGATTTGGAAATATATTTGTAACATGCACAGCAGGCAAAAGGTTGTTTTCCAAATATAAAAAGATCTTAAAGTGGCTTAGGAGAAAGGTTAAATGTCCCCAAAACAAAATGAGCAAAGAACAAGAACAAATGAGTCACAAAGGAAGGAATACAAAGCGCCTGTAGATATGTGAATAGATATTCAGTCTTACTGGTAATCAAAGGAAAGCCCAAAAAAGAAAGAGAAGAAAGAAAATACCCAGTTGTCAAAGGTATAGGAAAGTGCTCAGACATCGTTTGGTGGAAGTTTAAATCTGTACAGACCCTTTTAGAGATAATTTGTTGTGTGTATTAAAATCATAACTGCATACCCTCTGATCCAGGAATTCCACCTTTCAGAATTTATCTCCAGGAAAAATTTGGATAAATGTGCAGAGATACACATGTGAAGGTGCCTGTTATAATAGTGGAAAATGAGAACCAAACTAAATATTTATCAATAGTTATAAGTAAATTATTTAATATCAACACGTTGGAATTCTATGGCAGGCATTTTTTCCCCAGTGTTTAAAATCGTTGTAAAATACAGCTTACATTCACCATGTTAAATTTACCATCTTAACCAATTTTCAGGTGTACAGTTCATAAGGTACATTCATACTGTTGTGCAGCCATCACCACCATCCATCTCCACAACTCTTCATCCTGTAAAACTGAATCTCTGCACCCATCAAACAGTCACTCCCTGTCTCCCGTCTCCCGTCTCCCCAGCCTCTGGCAACCACTCTTGTGCTTCCTGTCTCTGTGAGGTAGACTGCTCTAGGGACCTCATGTAAGTGGACTCGTGTAATATTTGTCTTTTGTGACGGGCTTATTTCATTTGGCATAGTGTCCATCCATGTGGCAGCGTGTGTCAGCATTTCCTTCCTTTTTGAGGCTGAAAAATATCATTAGGCATTTTTTTAAATTTAATTTTTGGGTGGGTAGTACATACATTTAGTTCAAATTCAAGAGGAGGGAGGGTTAGGAGGAGAGAAAGATGGGAAGTGGCTGGGAAGTGACTGCAGATGTATATGGGATTTCTCTTAAGGGGTGATGGCAGTGTTCTAGAATTACATAGTAGTGATCAATGTATAACTTTTAATATGCTGAAAACTGCTGACTTACACACTTTAAACTGGTGAACTTTATGGCATGTGTGAATTATGTCTCAATAAAACTATTATTAAAAACTTTTCAATGTCAGTTACACCTCAGTTAAAAAAATTTTTATGCAGAATATAATAAAGTTTTCTTACATGTTGTCCCCCAGTGATTCCAGTTCGTTCCTCCCTTCCTCCCGTCTTGCCTTTCTCTGTTCCCCCAAATAACCATTAATTATTACTTGTGTAACATTACAGAAGTATTTTTATTTCTTATGATATTTTTTATTTATAGTAAATAGTAAATATTTATTGTTCCCTCCCTTTTACCCAAAGTGGTAGCAAATTGAACACAGCCAAGCAGGCATCTCTGAAGTCTTTTCTCTTATTTTTAAAGGTAAAAATGTCCCTTTTTATTGATTACTTGCTTACTGTAGGGGATTTAGATAGTACAAAAAAGTATGAAGAAAAATGTAAAATCTACCCATACCCAGACACTGGTAATTGTTTGCATCCTTTTAGACTTTTCTCTGCATGTTTATACTTTTTAAAAATTAGAATCGCAGTCATCCTATACTTGCTATTATATATCTGCTTTTTTTACTCTTTTTTTTTTTTTCTCTTTTTTTTTTTTTTCCACACACACACACTGTATTTTATTTTTACAAGAGATAAATAGACTGACACCAAGCATTGTACATGGATGACCACAACAAATGCAACAATGATTGCAATTACCAAACATGAAACACACTCATACTATGTCATAATATTGACATTCAGTCCAGTAATCCTCCACTGTAACAGCTCCTTTACTTTGCAGTGAAAATTGATTTGTATATTCTTTGCCTCTGAGTCCTTGTGGGATTTTTGTTTTTTTAAATTCAGACAGAAAGTCACAAAAATTATACTCATCCTCATCAGTTCACTCAGTCCCATGTAATTAATTTTTTTTTTCATCTTGATCTTTTGTTAGCACTTTTATGAGTTCATCAGTTTTTCATTAAGAGTTCTGAAAATGCTTATTCATTCAGTTCAGCAGTACAGTCAGTTACCAGAAACCTGTACTTGTCAGAGTCTTTTCCATGAATTTCTTGAAGATGACACCCTTTTATAGGAACATATTTGCAAAATCATCAGAGTACACCCAGAACTGTCTGTAAATGACAAAAGACTTAAAAATGACCATGGTTAAAGATTTGATGAAAGTTCATAATAATGCAGTTGACAAGAAAATTAGTTATTTCTGAGATATACATTTTAAAGTAATAACTAGGATTATTACTTATAACATTATACCAGAACATATAAGATTTTTAGAAGTTTCCTGTAGTGTCTGAAACATTTATATTAACATATTTCCATACATATTTCCATACAAATACAAATATAAGATTTTTAGAAATTTCATGTAATGTCTGAAACATTTATATTAACATATTTCCATACAAATACAAATACAAGATTTTTAGAAATTTCATGTAATGTCTGAAACATTTATATTAACATATTTCCATACAAATAACCCAATGAAAGTTTAGTATTAGTTGTTTTGTTTGTTTTTTTATACTGCAGGTTCTTATTAGGCATCAGTTTTATACACATCAGTGTATACATGTCAATCCCAATCGCCCAATTCAGCACACCACCATCCCCACCTCACCGCAGTTTTCCCCCCTTGGTGTCCATATGTCCATTCTCTACATCTGTGTCTCAACTTCTGCCCCGCAAACTGGCTCATCTGTACCATTTTTCTAGGTTCCACATACATGCATTAATATACGATATTTGTTTTTCTCTTTCTGACTTACTTCACTCTGTATGACAGTCTCTAGATCCATCCACATCTCAACAAATGACTCAATTTCGTTCCTTTTTATGGCCGAGTAATATTCCATTGTATATATGTACCACAACTTCTTTATCCATTCGTCTGTTGATGGGCATTTAGGTTGCTTCCATGACCTGGCTATTGTAAATAGTGCTGCAATGAACATTCGGGTGCATGTGTCTTTTTGAATTACGGTTTTCTCTGGGTATATGCCCAGTAGTGGGATTGCTGGATCATATGGTAATTCTATTTTTAGTTTTTTAAGGAACCTCCATATTGTTCTCCATAGTGGCTGTATCAATTTACATTCCCACCAACAGTGCAAGAGGGTTCCCTTTTCTCCACACCCTCTCCAGCATTTGTTGTTTGTAGATTTTCTGATGATGCCCATTCTAACAGGAGTGAGGTGATACCTCATTGTAGTTTTGATTTGCATTTCTCTAATAATTAGTGATGTTGAGCATCTTTTCATGTGCTTCGTGGCCGTCTGTATGTCTTCTTTGGAGAAATGTCTATTTAGGTCTTCTGCCCATTTTTGGATTGGGGTGTTTGTTTCTTTGATATTGAGCGGAATGAGCTGTTTATATATTTTGGAGATTAATCCTTTGTCCGTTGATTCATTTGCAAATATTTTCTCCCATTCTGAGGGTTGTCTTTTCGTCTTGTTTATGGTTTCCTTTGCTGTGCAAAAGCTTTGAAGTTTCATTAGGTCCCACTTGTTTATTTTTGTTTTTATTTCCATTCCTCTAGGAGGTGGATCAAAAAAGATCTTGCTGTGATTTATGTCAAAGACTGTTCTTCCTATGTTTTCCTCTAAGAGTTTTATAGTGTCCAGTCTTATATTTAGGTCTCTAATCCATTTTGAGTTTATTTTTGTGTATGGTGTTAGGGAGTGTTCTAATTTCATTCTTTTCCATGTAGCTGTCCAGTTTTCCCAGCACCACTTATTGAAGAGACTGTCTTTTCTCCATTGTATATCTTTGCCTCCTTTGTCATAGATTAGTTGACCATAGGTGCGTGGGTTAATCTCTGGGCTTTCTATCTTGTTCCATTGATCTATGTTTCTGTTTTTGTGCCAGTACCATATTGTCTTGATTACTGTAGCTTTGTAGTATAGTCTAAAGTCAGGGAGTCTGATTCCTCCAGCTCCATTTTTTTGCCTCAAGACTGCTTTGGCTATTCGGGGTCTTTTGTGTCTCCATACAAATTTTAAGATGATTTGTTCTAGCTCTGTAAAAAATGCCATTGGTAATTTGATAGGGATTGCATTGAATCTGTAGATTGCTTTGGGTAGTATAGTCATTTTCACAATGTTGATTCTTCCAATCCAAGAACATGGTATATCTCTCCATCTGTTGGTATCATCTTTAATTTCTTTCATCAGTGTCTTATAGTTTTCTGCATACAGGTCTTTTGTCTCCCTAGGTAGGTTTATTCCTAGGTATTTCATTCTTTTTGTTGCAATGGTAAATGGGAGTGTTTCCATAATTTCTCTTTCAGATTTTTCATCATTAGTGTATAGGAATGCAAGAGATTTCTGTGCATTAATTTTGTATCCTGCAAGTTTACCATATTCATTAATTAGCTCTAGCAGTTTTCTGGTGGTAGTTTTAGGATTCTCTATGTATAGTATCATGTCATCCGCAAACAGTGACAGTTTTACTTCTTCTTTTCCAATTTGTATTCCTTTTATTTCTGTTTCTTCTCTGATTGCCGTGGCTAGGACTTCCAGAACTATGTTGAATAATAGTGGTGAGAGTGGACATCCTTGTCTCGTTCCTGATCTTAGAGGAAATGCTTTCAGTTTTTCACCATTGAGAATGATGTTTGCTGTGGGTTTGTCATATATGGCCTTTATTATGTTGAGGTAGGTTCCCTCTATGCCCACTTTCTGGAGAGTTTTTATCAGAAATGGGTGTTGAATTTTGTCAAAAGCTTTTTCTGCATCTATTGAGATGATCATATGGTTTTTATTCTTCAGTTTGTCAATATGCTGTATCACATTGATTGATTTGCGTATATTGAAGAATCCTTGCATCCCTGGGATAAATCCCACTTGATCGTGGTGTATGATCCTTTTAATGTGTTGTTGGATTCTGTTTGCTAGTATTTTGTTGAGGATTTTTGCATCTATATTCATCAGTGATATTGGTCTGTAATTTTCTTGTTTTGTAGTGTCTTTGTCTAGTTTTGGTATCAGGGTGATGGTGGCCTCATAGAATGAGTTTGGGAGTGTTCCTTCCTCTGCAATTTTTTGGAAGAGTTTGAGAAGGATGGGTGTTAGCTCTTCTCTAAATGTTTGATAGAATTCACCTGTGAAGCCATCTGGTCCTGGACTTTTGTTTGTTGGAAGATTTTTAATCACAGTTTCAATTTCATTACTTGTGATTGGTCTGTTCATATTTTCTGTTTCTTCCTGATTCAGTCTTGGAAGGTTATACCTTTCTAAGAATTTGTCCATTTCTTCCAGGTTGTCCATTTTATTGGCATAAAGTTGCTTGTAGTAGTCTCTTAGGATGTTTTGTATTTCTGCGGTGTCTGTTGTAACTTCTCCTTTTTCATTTCTGATTTTATTGATTTGAGTCCTCTCCCTCTTTTTCTTGATGAGTCTGGCTAATGGCTTATCAATTTTGTTTATCTTCTCAAAGAACCAACTTTTAGTTTTATTGATCTTTGCTATTGTTTTCTTTGTTTCTATTTCATTTATTTCTGCTCTGATCTTTATGATTTTCCTTCTGCTAACTTTGGGTTTTGTTTGTTCTTCTTTCTCTAGTTTCTTTAGGTGTAAGGTTAGATTGTTTACTTGAGATTTTTCTTGTTTCTTTAGGTAGGCTTGTATAGCTATAAACTTCCCTCTTAGAACCGCTTTTGCTGCATCCCATAGGTTTTGGGTCGTCGTGTTTTCATTGTCATTTGTCTCTAGGTATTTTTTGATTTCCTGTTTGATTTCTTCAGTGATCTCTTGGTTATTTAGTAACGTATTGTTTAGCCTCCATGTGTTTGTCTTTTTTACGTTTTTTTCCCTGTAATTCATTTCTAATCTCATAGCGTTGTGATCAGAAAAGATGCTTGATATGATTTCAATTTTCTTAAATTTACTGAGGCTTGATTTGTGACCCAAGATGTGATCTATCCTGGAGAATGTTCCGTGCGCACTTGAGAAGAACGTGTAATCTGCCGTTTTTGGATGGAATGTCCTATATATATCAATTAAATCTATCTGGTCTATTGTGTCATTTAAAGCTTCTGTTTCCTTATTGATTTTCATTTTGGATGATCTGTCCATTGGTGTAAGTGAGGTGTTAAAGTCCCCCAGTATTATTGTGTTACTGTCGATTTCCTCTTTTATAGCTGTTAGCAGTTGCCTTATGTATTGAGGTGCTCCTATGTTGGGTGCATATATATTTATAATTGTTATATCTTCTTCTTGGATTGATCCCTGGATCATTATGTAGTGTCCTTCCTTGTCTCTTGTAACATTCCTTATTTTAAAGTCTATTTTATCTGATATGAGTATAGCTACTCCAGCTTTCTTTTGATTTCCATTTGCATGGAATATCTTTTTCCATCCCCTCACTTTCAGTCTGTATGTGTCCCTAGGTCTGAAGTGGGTCTCTTGTAGACAGCATATATATGGGTCTTGTTTTTGTATCCATTCAGCCAGTCTATGTCTTTTGGTTGGGGCATTTAATCCATTCACGTTTAAGGTAATTATCGATATGTATGTTCCTATGACCATTTTCTTAATTGTTTTGGGTTTGTTTTTGTAGGTCCTTTTCTTCTCTTGTGTTTCCCACTTAGAGAAGTTCCTTTAGCATTTGTTGTAGAGCTGGTTTGGTGGTGCTGAATTCTCTTAGCTTTTGCTTGTCTGTAAAGCTTTTGATTTCTCCATGGAATCTGAATGAGATCCTTGCCGGGTAGAGTAATCTTGGCTGTAGGTTCTTCCCTTTCATCACTTTAAGTATATCATGCCACTCCCTTCTGGCTTGCAGAGTTTCTGCTGAGAAATCAGCTGTTAACCTTATGGGAGTTCCCTTGTATGTTATTTGTCGTTTTTCCCTTGCTCCTTTCAGTAATTTTTCTTTGTCTTTAATTTTTGCCACTTTGATTACTATGTGTCTCGGCGTGTTTCTCCTTGGGTTTATTCTGTATGGGACTCTCTGCGCTTCCTGGACTTGGGTGGCTATTTCCTTTCCCATGTTAGGGAAGTTTTCGACTATAATCTCTTCAAATATTTTCTCTGGTCCTTTCTCTCTCTCTTCTCCTTCTGGGACCCCTATAATGCGAATGTTGTTGCGTTTAATGTTGTCCCAGAGGTCTCTTAGGCTGTCTTCATTTCTTTTCATTCTTTTTTCTTTAGTCTGTTCCGCAGCAGTGAATTCCACCATTCTGTCTTCCAGGTCACTTATCCGTTCTTCTGCCTCAGTTATTCTGCTGTTGATTCCTTCTAGTGTAGTTTTTATTTCAGTTATTGTATTGGTCATCTCTGTTTGTTTGTTCTTTAATTCTTCTAGGTCTTTGTTAATGATTTCTTGCATCTTCTCAATCTTTGCCTCCATTCTTACTCCGAGGTCCTGGATCATCTTCACTATCATTATTCTGAATTCTTTTTCTGGAAGGTTGCCTATCTCCACTTCATTTAGTTGTTTTTCTGGGGTTTTTTCTTGTTCCTTCATCTGGTACATAGCCCTCTGCCTTTTCATCTTTTCTGTCTTTCTGTAACTGTGGTTTTTGGTCCACAGGCTGCAGGATTGTAGTTTTTCTTGCTTCTGTTGTCTGCCCTCTGGTGGTTGAGGCTATCTAAGAGGCTTGATGGGAGGCTCTGGTGGTGGGTAGAGCTGACTGTTGCTGTGGGGGTCAGAGCTCAGTAAAACCTTAATCCACTTGACTGTTGATGGGTGGGGCTGGGTTCCCTCCCTGTTGCTGTGGCGGTCAGAGCTCAGTAAAACCTTAATCCACTTGACTGTTGATGGGTGGGGCTGGGTTCCCTCCCTGTTGGTTGTTTTGCCTGAGGCAACCCAACACTGGAGCCTACCCGTGCTCTTTGGTGGGGTTAATGGCAGACTCTGGGAGGGCTCACGCCAAGGAGAACTTCCCAGGACCTCTGCTGCTAGTGTCCTTATCCCCACGGTGAAAGAGAGCCACCACTTGCCTCTGCAGGAGACCCCCCAACACCAGCAGGTACGTCTGGTTCAGTCTCCCCCAGGGTCACTGCTCCTTCCCCTGGGTCCCGATGCACACATTACTTTGTGTGTACCCTCCAAGAGTGGGGTCTCTGTTTCCCCCAGTCCTGTCACAGTCCTGCAATCAATTCCCACTAGACTTCAAAGTCTGATTCTCTAGGAATTCCTCCTCCCGTTGCCGGACCCCCAGGTTGGGAAGCCTGACGTGGGGCTCAGAACCTTCACTCCAGTGGGTGGACTTCTGTGGTATAAGTGTTCGCCAGTCTGTGCGTCACCCACCCAGCAGTTATGGGATTTGATTTTACTCTGATTGCGCCCCTCCTGCCGTCTCACTGTGGCTTCTCCTCTGTCCTTGGACGTGGGGTATCCTCCTTGGTGAAGTCCAGGGTCTTCCTGTCAATGATTGTCCAGCAGCCAGTTGTGATTCTGGTGCTCTCGCAAGAGGGAGTGAGAGCACGTCCTTCTACTCCGCCATCTTGGTTAATCTCCTTTTTTTACTCTTAATATGTTGTAACTGTAGTTTTTATCAGTAAATATAAATCTACATTTAAAAAAATTGATGCATAGTATTAAACTGGGTGGACATTTCTCATTTACTTAACTCATCACCTATTAATATCCATTTAGGTTGTTTCTAATTTTGTCGCTGGTATAAACAACAGTGAGCGTCTTTGTACACTTGCCAGATCGTTTCCTTGAGATATTTACTGCTGTTTTGCAGTTTGCCAAAAATTTTAAACAATGTCTGTTTTAACATATATGCCACAAAGATTTCAATGATATTATTAGCTCTGTGAAAAGATGGTGCAGGCATTTATAGCCTCACTTTAAATATGAGGAATCTGAAACCCAGAAAGATGGCAATGTGTTCCAAATTAGGTTGCTCTTTAGTGTGAGAGCTGGAACTAAAACTCCTGTCTTCTGATTGTGGGTTAGTTTCCTTCCACTGCGGCACACTGCCAGACCTTGAATACCTTGAATACAAAGGGTGATTTTCTATTGTTGCTTCTTCATTTCTAAAAACATGATTCTTGATGTAACTTCCTTTTAGGTTCTCTGTATAATGTTCTAGAATTTATCCATTCAGATTAAAGGTTCATATACCTTCGTTAGGGATACAGGCTAAAGATATACCCTCTGGAACATTTTACTAGCTTATCTGCACTAACATTTTCATTTAATTACTCAAATTACTCACTTATATTGTTATCTTCTTCTGTATAAATAGCACACACAGCCTCAGTTTTTTGTGTTTTGTTTTTTGTTTTTAAAGCTTCAAGTTATCTAATTACCTTTGGGTACTAGCTTCAGTGGGCTGCGAGAATTGCTTTAATTCGAATGCCAGCTCTGTCACTTACTGTGTGATCTTGGGGTGAGTTATTTAAGTCTCTGTGTGCCTGGTGTCATCATCAATAAAATTCAAATAATAGTACATGTGTTATAGTGAGGATTAAATGAATTAACACATAAGGAGTGCTAAGCACATTCTGGCATGCACTCATATGTTTATTATTTAATGTGCTAACTTAATTGTAAAGCACTTAAAAGTCATTTTGTATTTTGCCATCCTTTGTGTTTTTTGGTGAAATTTTTTGTATGATGTGTCCATATTCCTATAGGTTTCCCCTGCCTTTCCCCACTCCTCACCTTCAGTTCCGTGTAATACCTTCTGCTAATCTTGAACAGTGTCTTTATTTAGTCAAGCAAAGTGAGGAGCTGCCAGACTGACCTTGTTTCCTGTTGGTAATAAACACAAATTAAATTACTGACATTTTACAGATTATCTCAATCAGTTTTAAAGACAGTGTAAAACAGAATAATGTGAATCCTCATTTGCTAAATGCAGGGTTCTGAGAGCTGTGGTAGCTGCTTTCTCATTCCCCGTAGTCTGCTTTGTTTCTGCTACTTGAGGAGGAAAGCTCATTTGGGTTTTCTTTTTTGTCTTTATACCAGCACATGCAAATGACAGTCCAGGCTCTCCACGATGAATTGCGGATCCAGAGGGACCTGAACCAGCTGTTTGAACAGGATAGTAACAGTAGGACTGGTGAGCCTTGCGTGGCAGAGCTGACGGAGGAGAACTTTCAGAGGCTGCACACTGAGCATGAGCGGCAGGCCAAGGAGCTGTTCCTCCTTCGAAAGACTCTGGAGGAGATGGAGCTGCGGATTGAGACTCAGAAGCAAACCCTGAACGCTCGGGACGAATCCACAAGAAGCTTCTGGAGATGTTGCAGAGCAAGGGGCTTTCTGCTAAGGCTACTGAGGAGGACCATGAGAGAACAAGGAGACTGGCAGAGGCAGAGATGCATGTCCACCACCTCAAAAGCCCTTTGGAGCAGAAGGAAAAAGAGAACACTCTGTTGAGAGAGGTGAGTGGCCACTTTCTCAGTTGTTATGACTGTCTTTTTTTCCTGAGTAGTCAGCATTTTGACCTAGATAAATTTATATGCTCTCCTGAGCTAGTGCAAGGGAATTTCTTCTTTCTTACCTAAGTTCTGCACTGATTTCTGTTCTGATTTGCTGTCTTGTATGAGATGACATTGGCTGGCATGTATACTGGTTTAATACCTTTCTGGGGTTTTTTTTCCCCCTCCTGATTTCTGTAGACTCATTTTGTTGCTAGAGGGGCACAGAATTTTCTTGATTTGTTCCTCATCTATTGATTTGTTCATAGAGACACACACAACAAAACCAGAATTAAAGTAGCTGACTACTGCTCAATTTTAAAATATTAATAATTGAAAGTAAGCGATTCCCTCGGTTTCGGTGTGCTTATAAAGTCCTAGGCAGCAGTAATGGATGTTTGCCCTGTGGTTTCCATGGAAACTGTTGCCTTGCTGTAAAAGATCCGTGATAAAAATTATTTGCTGCCCTGGAGGCACAGCTAGAGGGAATGATACAGAGGTATGCTGTCACTTATTTTTAGAGAGGAAACTCAGACTTTAGCTGACCACTGTGTCTACTGATAATTTTTCACTTTTCTATGTAATGCTTCATTTTAAGAAAGCTTAAGTGAAGAATTCATCTTACATTGAATTAAAAAAAAATGACAGCTCTACTTCTCTATATGAGGTCAGAGTCTTCAGATAATTTTCACATTTGGATAGGGGGAAAAAAAATCTCAGAACTATTTTAGTGCCAGTCTGAATAATCCCTTTTTTAAATGAAGGGTGAGGAAGGAGGTTAAAAGCAGCAAAACAGCGACTCCCCTGATGATGGCGACGGTCTGTATCTGCTCTCTGCAATATGGTAGCCACTGGCTGCATGTGACTGTTGAGCAGTTGAAATGTGGTTCGTGTGACTGACGAACTGAAATTTAAATTTCATTTAAATATAACTAATTTAAAATTAAATTTAATTAATCAGATTTAAATTTAAGTATCTCTGTGTAGGTAGTGGCTACTGTATTACGTAGTGCAGCGATGCATAATGCAGGTAATGTTACTCGCTTTTCTTAATAATTTGTCTTGAACATCTTTCTTTGTCAGTACATGTAGAGTTTTGTAATTTCAGTTGAATTTATAATGTTCTGTTGCATTTATTTATATTTCTTACTGTTGAACATTTAGACTACTGTTAATTTTTCATTATTATAAAACTGTGCTGCACTGAATATCCCTAACCATATATCCCTGTACATTAATTTTTTTCTTTAGTGTAAATTTCCAGAAATGAATTTGCTCAGGGTGTGTACGTTTTCAAAACTCTGAATATCAGTCTTGTCTCCCAGAGTGATTGGACCAGTTTATCCTCCCAGAAGCATATACTGTATTTTTACGGTTAATCTGCAGCTATGTGCGTTACAATCTTCAAATTACTGGACTGTATTGTTTTAGAAAATTTTCTATCAACTGCTGTGTTGTAGGCACCATCCTGAGTTTCTTTCATTTTACTTTCAAGAGTTTATATTTTAATGAGGTAACCTGGAGCCTGGCCATAGAACATTGTAAGAGAAGGTGTAATCATCTCAGATAGCATGCAGCATGAAAACCCTACCAGCATCGTGATGAACTTTGAATGTTACGTTTCTACTCCTTCTGTTCTGAATATTTCAACCTGTGCCCATTTATTTTTGAGTTTTGGAGTTACTAAATAGTGAATAGTTAAGGATTATGGAAAGCCACAGTGTTATTCTGGCAGAGGACAACCAGCAATATGGTGAATTTGAACAAGTAGTAGGAAAAAACATGAATTTAAGACTAATTTTGAAGTAACAAGCTCTACAAATATTAAGTCCCACTTCTGAACATAATGTGGAAAGAAATATAGGCCTTGTTGGTTGTATCAATACACAATTCCAGTTGCCATTAGTAATGTAGCGTCATCTTACAGGAAACACAGTCCTATGGATTAAAATTATTTAAGAGCAAGTAGAAGTGATTGCTTCATGAACACATGTTTAGAATGCTGGTTCTCCTTTCTTTGTCTCCTACTTGCCTTCAAGACTTAGCGCAAATTGCAGTTCTTCTGTGAAGTCTTCCTTGTGCAGCTCTATACATATATGTAGATGAGCCAGTAATATTATAGTATACTTCCATGTGTGTTTCTTCATTGTTCACTTAATTTTTTGCACCAAGGATGTGTGTGTGTGTGTATATATATATATATATATATATATATATATATATATATATATATATGAAATTTTATCTTGTCAGTGTCTTAACAAATGCACAGTGGGTACTCAAGAAATGTTGGTTGAATAAGTTGAAATGTAGGGAAAGAAGTTTAAGCCTGGAGCTTACAGAAAGAAGGATAGCTTTTCCAATTCTTTTTTCTCCAGTGTGACCACTGGATACTAAAACCTAACGAAGGTTAGAAAACAAACTAAAACCCCAAACCAGTTTTTCTTATGAGTTTAGGTATAGAAGTTATAAATAAGATATTGGCAGATAAAATCAGCATTATGATAAAAGGATAATATTCTGACCAAAAGGAGTTTATTCTAGGAATCCAGAATGGCTCAATATGTCATTCACAGTTATAATTTGTAATAGGTGAAAGGAAAAGATAACCTCGTAGTGTTTGATAGCTATCTCAAAGACGTTAGATAAAATGTTAGACACTTTGAAAACTAAACCAAATGAACTAAAAATAAGGATGGAATGATACCTTTATAGCATGATTTAAATAAAACTCAGTAAATATGTATTATAAACATATTTTAAACTAGTAGCCAGAATTGCGCTTACTCTGACGTATACTAAGACGCATCCATTAAAGTTAGGGAGCGGCAAAGATACTGTTCATCAGTATTTACATTATTCTGGAAGTGTTAGGCAGTGCTGTTAGATAAGGAAAATGGAATAAATAATATCAGTAACGACAATGGAAAGGATAGGGCTAAATTTTCATTACAATGTAGATGGGAACATTAATATAAAGATGCTGCTTTCCCCCAACTCTGTGAATTTAGTGTAATCCCAATAGGAATATTCTTGACACGTGCCCAAATGATGTTGCAGTTTCTTTGCAAGAAGAACAGTGCGGGGACACTTGTTTAAGCAGCTCATGATATATGTGTTTTGTTTTTTTTTTTTAAGATCTTATGTGGCCAATTTACTAGTTTTCATTTATTTATTTATTTATTTTTGGCTGTGTTGTGTCCTCGTTTCTGTGCGAGGGCTTTCTCCATTTGCGGCAAGTAGGGGCCACTCTTCATCGCGGTGCGCGGGCCTCTCATCATCGCGGCCTCTCTTGTTGCGGAGCACAGGCTCCAGACGCGCAGGCTCAGTAATTGTGGCTCACGGGCTCAGTTGCTCCGCAGCATGTGGGATCTTCCCAGACCAGGGCTCGAACCCGTGTCCCCTGCATTGGCAGGCAGATTCTCAACCACTGCGCCACCAGGGAAGCCCCGATATATGTGTTTTAAACCCAGTGACATTAAAATCTGTGGTACTGGCACAGTAATAGATAGCTAGATTGATGAGACAGAATAGAACCCAGAAATAATATAGTTTTAAGCATATGATACATGTTTGGGAATAATCGCCATCTATTTGGAAAACAGTACATAGTTACATCAAATTAAGTTCTAGATGAAATAAAGAGCTACTTGTTAAAAAATAACAACACTAGAAGAGAATGTAAGAAAAAGGTTTTAATACAATCTTGAGACAGGAAAGAATCTTTTATTGCTATAGCAAGAGGCTTAAACAATTAAATTTGTGTATGTTAGAAAATACAGGTAACAGAAGCTAAAATGGTAATTTGGAGTAAAGCTTTGTAACATGTGGCTTGACTGTTTCGTTTCCAGAGTGACAAGGTGCTAGAGGCACTCGGCACAGCCTTTCTTTGCTCATTACTCAACAAACATCCATTGAGCTTCTAGAATGTATGTGACCCTGGGATACACGCTGGGTATACATTTTCCATGTCAGAACACATGGTCTGTGCCCTCCTAGAACTTAAAAATCTGGTGAGAGACAATAAACATAATTATGAGAGGAAATAAATTAGTTGAGTCTAATTATGTTGGGAGAGGGGATAAACAGGGTAAGCATCTTTGAGGAGGTGCCCTTTAAGGGAGATCTGAAGAAAGTTGAAACAGTCTTGCTGAGCATTTGGGTAAAATCATTTCATGAAGAAGGTTAACAGTTTCAAAGGCCGGATGAGAAGTTTTCAGGAGACAGCAAGGAGACTAGAGGACAAAAGCATATTGTCTAAGGGGAAAACAGGCATGAGATGAGAGGTTGAAGAGGTAGCCAGGGCCAGAGTCATTCATTGCATTCATCAGATATTTATTGGGCACTAACCCATGTGCAGAGCACAAGGAAATATAGTAGCAGTGAACAAAACAAAAATCCATGCCCTCTAGGAGACAAAGCACTTGCCTTCAGGATCCCTGCAGGTAATGCAACAATTTTATTCAAAGTGCAAGAGAAAACTGCACCAGTGTTTAATCAAGGGAGTGATCTAGTTTAGCTTTTAAAATCTACTCTGGCTGTGTTGAGAATAAATGGGGGAGGGAGAATTACGAGTGAACAAGGAAGTCTAATAAAGAACTTAACAACTCTAGGTTGGGTGAGTGGTGACTTGAAATGGCTATTGTGCATTATATCACTAGTGTGTCAAGAAAGGCAGAAAGAATTGAGAGCTGGCAACACTGGGATATCCATAGATTTTATTATTATTGGATTATTGTCCATCTTTTAAAAAAGCGGGCTTTCATCAATTCCAAGACTCATAGTTTTCCCCATCTCAACAGTATGAAATTGAGTTAATAAGTCTTATCCTTGATGGCATCTTAAAATCTCTGTCACCAAGGCCAGAGTCCTGCTTGATTTGTTTGCCTGTGTACTCACAAACAGTTAACAGCTGCTCATTTTAGTCAATGTTGTGAGTATTGTTGCTATTTCTCATGTTAACTTTAGCTGTTGTTCAGTATGTCTTCAGTAATATTATGCTGTGAACCAGCATTGAAACAGTTATCGGTATGGAGAAAGTTATAAAACAGTTCAAAATGATATATGATTAAACTTTACGGTTAAATAAGTAAAAAAGGGTCTTGCAATCAGTATAAAATAAAAATTCTGAATGATAGAAGCTTGGGTCATGGTTTATTTGGAGGCATTTCCTTCTTTTCTTTCCAGCACATTAAACAGTGGTTTACCTTACAATCAGTGGCATCTTAGATTTGATGAAATACAGTAACATTAAAATGGCATTCATATCCAGGAACATTTGTGATTAGTTTTCCATTTTGTTTATGAACATGATTCTGTAGATAGCAGGTAAATAATTCCCCCAAATAAAAGCCAAAGAAGAAAAACAAAAATTAAATTAAGCATTGTATTTTCTGTTTGTACTGAAATTACATTGTTACGTGACTTATTGTTAGATTTTGTATTGTTTACTGGAGTGCCTTTCCTTTGATGGATAGAAGCGTGAAGACATCTGTTGGACACATACTGAACTACAGTCAAGACGTGGTTAGTGCCTGGGGCCAGGCGTATGGAGTTTTAACAGGCTTTACAGGTGATTCTGTGATACACCAAAGTTTGGTTCTCAGTCTGTTGGCAGAACATACCTGAATTGGCTATGGAATTTTTGGATCGGCTATCCATATGCATACCAAGCATTGTCTATAGGCTGAATAAATATTTCAGTTCTATACGTGCTCCTGTTTTTTTGAAATGTAGATCCTATTGTGATGAATAAAATAATTTGTTGGGAATTCCCTGGCGGTCCAGTCGTTAGGATTCCGTGCTTCCACTGCAGGGGCCACGGGTTCGATTCCTGGTCGGGGAACTAAGATCCGCATGATGCACGACATGGCCAAAAAAAAAAAAAAAAAAAACAGAAATTAAAATACTAATTTGTTTTAAAACATTTACACGTATGTTAATTTTGGTCTCTATAATATTTTAGTCAACAAACCTTGTTTAGTGCAACTGCTCTCATGTTAAGATTTGCAGCAGTGTTTGAGGTTTAAAAGCCCTACTCTTAATCTACGGATTCAATGCAATCCCTGTCAAACTACCACTGGCATTTTTCACAGAACTAGAACAAAAAATTTCACAATTTGTATGGAAACACAAAAGACCCCGCATAGCCAAAGCAATCTTGAGAACGAAAAATGGAGCTGGAGGAATCAGGCTCCCTGACTTCAGACAATACTACAAAGCTACAGTAATCAAGACAGTATGGTACTGGCACAGAAACAGAGATATAGATCAATGGAACAGGATAGAAAGCCCAGAGATAAACCCACGCACATATGGTCACCTTATTTTGATAAAGGAGGCAAGAATATACAGTGGAGAAAAGACAGCCTCTTCAATAAGTGGTGCTGGGAAAACTGGACAGGTACATGTAAAAGAATGAAATTAGAACACTGCCTAACACCATACACAAAAATAAACTCAAAATGGATTAAAGACTTAAGTCTAAGGCCAGACACTATCAAACTCTTAGAGGAAAACAGAGGCAGAACACTCTATGACATAAATCACAACAAGATCCTTTTTGACCCACCTCCTAGAGAAATGGAAATAAAAACACAAACAAATGGGACCTAATGAAACTTCAAAGCTTTTGCACAGCAAAGGAAACCATAAACAAGATGAAAAGACAACCCTCAGAATGGGAGAAAATATTTGCAAATGAAGCAGCTGACAAAGGATTAAACTCCAGAATTTACAAGCAGCTCATGCAGCTCAATATCAAAAAAACAAACCACCCAATCCAAAAATGGGCAGAAGACCTAAATAGACATTTCTCCAAAGAAGATATACAGATTGCCAACAAACACATGAAAGAATGCTCAACATCATTAATCATTAGAGAAATGCAAATCAAAACTACAATGAGATATCATCTCACACCAGTCAGAATGGCCATCATCAAAAAATCTACAACAATAAATGCTGGAGAGGGTGTGGAGAAAAGGGAACCCTCTTGCACTGTTGGTGGGAATGTAAATTGATACAGCCACTATGGAGCACAGTATGGAGGTTCCTTAAAAAACTAAAAATAGAACTACCATACAACCGAGCAATCCCACTACTGGGCATATACCCTGAGGAAACCATAATTCAAAAAGAGTCATGTACCAAAATGTTCATTGCAGCTCTGTTTACAATAGCCAGGACATGGAAGTAACCTAAGTGTCCATCAACAGATGAATGGCTAAAGAAGATGTGGCACATATATACAGTGGAATATTACTCAGCCATAAAAAGAAATGAAATTGAGTTATCTGTAGTGAGGTGGATGGACCTAGAGTCTGTCATACAGAGTGAAGTAAGTCAGAAAGAGAAAAACAAATACAGTATGCTAACACATATATATGGAATCTAAGAAAAAAAAAAAAAGTCATGAAGAACCTAGGGGCAAGACGGGAATAAAGACACAGACCTACTAGAGAATGGACTTGAGGATATGGGGAGGGGGAAGGGTAAGCTGTGACAAAGTGAGAGAGTGGCATGGACATATATACACTACCAAACGTAAAATAGATAGCTAGTGGGAAGCAGCCGCATAGCACAGGGAGATCAGCTCGGTGCTTTGTGACCACCTAGAGAGGTGGGATAGGGAGGGTGGGAGGGAGGGAGATGCAAGAGGGAAGAGATATGGGAACATATGTATATGTATAACTGATTCACTTTGTTATAAAGCAGAAACTAACACCATTGTAAAGCAATTATACTCCAATAAAGATGTTAACAAAAAAAAAAGGTGTCAGATATGGGGATATATGTATATGTATAGCTGATTCACTTTGTTATAAAGCAGAAACTAACACACCATTGTAAAGCAATTATACTCCAATAAAGATGTTTTAAAAAAAAAAAAAAGCCCTATTCTTTAACTAGGTTCTAGGCTAGGAATTTTGGCTCTAACATGTCTGAGGAATGCCCATCTGTATCTTTGGCAGTTGTCAGGTAAGAGCAGAGGAGGTTAGAGGGAAGAAAAGAGAAATAAACATATATAGAAAAAAAATAGAAACCTTGGACAAAGAGTAGGAAGAATTAAAAAAGAAAAAAGGTCCCTAGTTAGTTTTCCCTTTCCTAGTGATTTTGGAAAGTGTGAACAGTTGCATCGCATAACTTACTGATTCAGGTTATCCTTCCTCATCTTTTTTTTTGTTGTTGTGTCATTTGTACCTCATTTCCATTTTGACAGGAAGATATGTTTTCTCAGAAGCATGCTGTTACTTGAGATGGTGAAGGGTCAAAGTGCAGTGCTGTCTGACAACGGCGGAGTTGAGGTACAGGAGGAGTAGTGAGGGTTCCTTCTTCACTTCTCCGTGTGGAGTCCAGTAAGCCCAGAACTTGTGTGGAGGATTGAAATCTGCTGAAGGGACGTCTACCCTTGAACCAAGGGTGCTGGAGGCTAAAACCTGAAACTTGAAAGAAAGAAATTTCAGACATAAGTACTACTTTTCAGTCACAAATGCTCCTTTCTCTCAGTTGTGTAAGTAAATGTTGACTTACTTTTAAAAAGAAACTACTAACAACGGAGAAATTTTGTTCCTAACTTGTTTGTTTTCTTTCTCTAGTCATTATTCTTTATTAAATCAGTGAGGGGAACTGAACACATTTTCTACCGTGTACCACAGTTGACAGTATAACAAGATCCAGATAATTCTACCTGTATAAATCTCTGGGCTTTCTTTAATTTGTGTAGAGTGAAAATTTTCAGGCTAAAAAGAGCGAAATAAAGCAAGCACTAGCACATTCGGCTTCTTACACTTGTCTGAATGGTACATTCTTTTTTATTCCCAGAGTCCTCTCCCTTTATTAACGGTGCAGGAGTCAGAGGCTCGATGTGCTCTCTGGGAAAGGGGAGTTGGTCAGCCCACTGACTGCAGGAGGTGTTCATGATGAGCTTTAATGCGCAGGCCTTTGAATGGAGATCTGTTAGGACTGATAGGTTTTACAAGCTCTTAACAGGAAAGCTTTATGCCTGCGAATGGTTTAAAGTGCACCCTAGTTCCTTAGCAGAGGAGGATTTTTTTTTATTCAAATGGATTTCTTTCCTTATATATCGCTGATAAGCTTGCTAGAGTTTAAAATAAAATTGTAATAGTTTCACTGTAAAGCATTTGGAAATTTCCCTAATATCTGTGTGCCCAATTAATCACCTGTTTACAGTGTAGGGAATAGATTCAGTGTGGACAGACTGGAGGCTGGGGGGTAACTGATGAGTTTGTTGTTTTAACGCAGGTGAGAGGTGATTATGGCCTGAACTAATGTGTTCAGATTTTGTCCTGGATTAATGTGTTCTGCATTTTACTGTCTTAATGAAGTGTTTTATCTTGCAGGGGTTAATTGTGGATTAACTCGATCCTTAACGAGACTTGCTTTTACACTCTGTTGGCTCTAGTCTAGGTAGCCTTCCCTCCAGGGCTAGACTGTCTCTACTCCTAAGACGTGGCCTTTCTGGTGTCTCTGCTCAGTGCCTCTGATGTTCTCTCCACTCTGGCTCTTTGGAGCTTGAATTCTTCCCAGCCCCATGTGAGTTCAGGTAGTTGCTCAACTCATAGCTCTCTGGTAGTTGTTCTTTGACACTGTGGAGTCTTTCCCTGTACCTGCAGGCTTAGTATTTGGTCAAAGACTCCAGGGGACCCCTGTCAGATCAGACACTGCTGCTTTTCTGGCTGGCTTCTTCCTCTGTGTCATTCTGCTCTGCACATTTCTCCTGTCTTTGGGACTCTTACCCACTGCTCTGTCTTCTGAGCTCTGCGGGACTGCTGTTTTCTGTTTGGTCTTCCTCTCCCTGCATCACATATTGGATAGCAAGTCCGGACCATAACCTTGTTAGTTTCTCTTCTCTCAAGGATCATACTCCTGTGCTGCTTGTTTTCCAGTTGCTTTATGCATTTTTGTCTAATTTTAACATAGTTTATGACAGGAGGGCTAGTCTTCTATCTGTTATGATCAGATTGTGTTGACCTTGTAGAGGGTGAGAAGTAAATAGGAAACTCGTTGAAGGATTGAAAACAGACTATTGCCGTGATTTGTTGATGCTTTATCTAGAGTACACCATTGCTTTCTTTAAAATGGACATAGGAAATGAAAGGAAACTTAACTCGAGGCTGTTGTAGTAATCTAGGCTCAAACTAGACTGGAACTGGAGTGAAATGATAAATGCAAGAAATCTTTTGAAGCTGGAACAATTAGGACCTGCTCTAGAAGGTGGTAGGAAGTGAAGATGTGGGAGGGATGAAAGGAGACACTGTGCTGTTTGGCTTGAACCACCGGGAGGGTAATGCCATTTAAGGAGATGGGCGAGACTCATCAGTCTTCAGAGGAGGGGCTAGGTTAAAGAGGAGAAAATCACGAGTTTTGTTTTGGATGAAATAAGTTTGAGTGACCTAGTAAACATCTATATACATGTCAAATGGGCAGAGCAGAGGGCAGGGCTAGAATTTCACCAGCACTGTTCAGATGGAAAATATCCATCTGTATTCTCTGCCATCACTAGGGGCTGTACCAGGGTACTCTGGAAGTACTGGCTGACTCAGAGACATTCCCAGAATCTGACAAGAAAATAGCCTGAGGAGGTCTGGTAACTTCAGGGTGATCCTTGAAGACCCTAACTGTGATATTCTGCCATCTCCTTTCTTCCTTTCTGATCCTGAACGCACTGACATTTGGATTGAAAAACATAGCCATGTTTTTCTGCCGTTTGCTACCTGTAGACTGTTTAGAAAACTTGTTCAGCAGTCTTACCTTCTTTTTTTATCTGATTGTAGCCCCTCTGGAGAGAGATTTCCATCGTAGGTAGCCCGGTGGTTGTTGCTCTGGGGGAGGATGCTATGCAAAGGAGGTTGCCAACACAAATGCTTTCAGTTGTTTTGTGCAGTGCGGACTGTGGCTACTTTGATTCCTCCTTTTTCTTTTTTTTTAAATAAATTTATTTCTTTTTGGCTGTGTTGGGTCTTCGTTGCAGTGCGCGGGCTTCTCATTGCGGTGGCCTTTCTTGTTGCGGAGCACGGGCTCTAGGCGCGCGGGCTTCAGTAGTTGTGGCTCATGGGCTCTAGAGCGCAGGCTCACTAGTTGTGGCGCACGGGCTTAGTTGCTCTGCGGCCTGTGGGATCTTCCCGGACCAGGGCTCGAACCCATGTCCCCTGCATCGGCAGGCGGATTCCTAACCACTGCGCCACCAGGGAAGTCCTGATTTCTCCTTTTAAAAAGGGACTATTTCTAATCCCCTTTTTGGATTGTTTGGAGTTCTGATAATATGTCTTGGAGTCCTGTGGAAGAGTGACACACAACCTGGGGATGTGCTGGAGCTTCACCTCTTGTGGTGGCTGGGGTCTCTGTGACTTACCGTGTATAACCAGGTGTGCAGAGACGGGGACCCCCCTGTACCCCTTAGCCTGAATGCAGTCTGTGTGCTCCCTGGTCCGCAGGGAAAGGTCAGGAAGACAGAAAGTGGATCAGAGTGTCTTACAAGGCCGGGGTAGTCATCTTTGCATGTAACTACTACTCCCTCGCCTCTCCACTCCCCTCTTGAAAAAATGAGAGTGAAAAGGAGGGCACTTACTCTCTTTTTTGCTTCTCTTGTATAGGAGATGCATCGGAGATTTGAGAATGCCCCTGATTCTGCCAAAACTAAAGCTCTGCAAACTGTTATCGAAATGAAGGTAAGTGAGAACTTCCTAAGGAATCTTATGTGTCATTTCACATTTTAATGTGTGAGTTTAAGAAAGTGGTATGTAATTAATAGTTCGCTCATTTTGTAGACTGAGAAGAAATAGTAAGACTTAATGAAAATGACACATTAAAAGAACTTCAGTTTCGTTTCCTCTTGTCCAGCATTTCTTGGAGTCAGCTGTTCTCAAACCTTTTGATATCAGGGCCCCTTATTCTCTTAAAATGACTCATTTCATTTGTTTTTAAGAAAATGTCCGCCAAATACCAAGTTTGTGTGTCAGTTCTTCTCTCGAGTTAAGAATAGGGTTCCGTGAAAAAAGTACCTGATTGGGCTTGCAGCTCACAGAGCACCCAGAGCTGTCCTGGGAGCAGCGTCACACCCAGGTGCAGCAGCCGGGCCTGGCCCCTTCCTGTGTCGTCACACAGCATGGTACAGAGATACATACTCAAGGGCTGAGCATATGAAAAGTCACCAGGGACATTCCTAAGTGAGCCAGTGTTTTAAAAATGTTCTTTCTTATTTTTCTTTTTTGTCTGAGAGTGCTGACACTGAAGAATACACTGACGGCTAGCACGGTTTGGCGCTGTTGTCCAGAGGCACGAGCGCTTTTGCCTGTCCTTTATACCTTTAGTGCACGTGTTAACACAGTGGAAAAGGCACATAAAGTCATAGTATTATTATGAAAATAGTTTTGACTTCTCAAAAGGGCTAGGAGGCACCCCCAGGCTTTCACGGACTATACTTTGAAAACTTCTGCTTGAAGTTACTGAGTAGTTAGAAATCTTTAGGCTGAACGTTATGGTGATTGGTGACTAAGCGCTTGCCTTCTGTGTTAAATTGCCTGGATTCAAAACCTGGCTTTATTTAACCAGTTGTATGACATAGAACAAGTAACCTAACCTCTCCATACCTTAATTTCTTTATTGATAAATGGTGATAACAATAGTACCTATCCCATGGGTTCTTTTGTGGTTTAAATTAGTTAAAACAAGTAAAACACTTTAAACAGGACCTGGCACATAGTAAACATTCAGTCAGTGTTAGCTGCTATGCTATTATTGTTTTCATTAACAACATATTCCTTCTTGCAAGAGCTAGAAGACTCTTACAGGTAGGGACCCCTCCCTCTCCCCCTCCTGCCCTCTCTGTCTCTTTTTTTAACTTCTTTGTATCCCCTAAAAAATTTGACACGGTGTTTTGCATCATGTGCCTTCATTTAATATTTGTTGATGTGGCAAGAGTCTTTAGTTTTTGGTATATAAATAGTTTTATGTAAATAGATGCTTCTCAAGTACAGTTATCAGAATGGTTCTCTTAATTTAGAAGATTTCCTCTTAAAACTTTGTTTTTATTGTTGTATACATCTTTATTCTCACTGGGGAAAGGGTTTACCAAACAAATACCAAATTAGTGGATTCTGGGTTCTTTATAGTTAAGACAATTCATAGTCTTGAACATAATCTTGTAAACAGCCTCTAGAAAGGTGTAATTACATATTCACATTTCCCACAAGTTTCTTTGTGCATGTTATTTCCTGATCCCTGTTGGAACCTAAAAACACACGAGTGTACCTGTGTTCACAATTATTTTGCTTGCCTTTTGATGGCACAGGGAAGTGTACTGGTTTTAACTGGCAATAGATCTATTTTAAGTTGTGTTAACCTCCAGCCATTCTGCTAAGAAGCAAGAGACTGAGATTCTGGTGGCCCAGTGGGGTCAGGTGGATGTTATGTTGAAATTGCAGATGCAAGAGCTGAGATGCTGAGAGTGTGGCATGAGCTTGAGAGGATCATGAAGACCTAGACTGGTCTTTGGGGGAAATGGGAAAGGAGGTGATGGTGGACAATAAAAGAGCCCAGCTGTCTTCAAGGTGACGTAATATTCTTTTCTCTCTCCTCCTCCTCTCCCTCCTCCTTTCTCCCACTTTCTTCCCTCTGCTTCCTTCTCCCTTCTCTAACTTCTTCTTTTCCCTTTAGCAGTGGAGGAGCAGGGAGGAATTACTGGACTGCTGTAGGGTTAGAGTTTTGCTGGGTAGATATGGCAGAATTACCGGGATGCAAGTGAGTTGAGGGTGGAGGTGAAGGAGTAGTTGGGATGATGAGTCCAGGAATGTAGCCTGGATAGGAAGGAAGAGAACTCAGAATGGATGGACAGGTTGGGAGAAAATGTAGAAGTTAGGGAGGTGGAGGACTCTGTGAGATACAAGAGCAGCAGTTAATGTGAGTGACGGTGTGTCAGGCCTGGGAGGAGAGGCCTGGGTGATGTGGTCTTGTAAACTGGATAGCTAAAATGGACCGGAGGATGAGGGCGTTGGCTTTACGGATGTCAAGGAATTCGGACATTGAAATCCTGGGATTATGGCAAGAGTGGCATTTGAAGGAGAGATCTATTGTCAGCCGGGTGCTGAAGACTTCTTCAGCGGGCGGGAGTGACGGGGAAGCCCCTAGATGGCAGCCGTGCGGAGGGAGAGTGAAGAGGAGTGTGAGCTTTAAATGGGAGCAGCATGGAGGAACCTGGAGGATGCCCACACTTCTCCCTGCCACTCTGTGATGCTGGTGGATTAGTGAACTTCAATGGAGAGCGTTGGGGGAAATTATATCCTTCGGGAAAGCCTGGGTTTACTTAGAGCAGGGAGACAACTTTTGAAAAAAAGTTGAGCATTTGGGAAATTTAACAAGGAAAAGAGGATTTCAGTGGACTCAGTGGGGTTGGTTGATTAATGATGGGAGACCCAGGGCTGGGGAAGTATAGAGTAGTAAGATGATAAAGAATTTATTTATTTAGTTATTATACGTTCTAGGAGTAAGAAACCTCCTTGGAAAGGGCTGTCCTCAAATAAACCCAGCCTGAGTACTGGTCGGTGCTACAACTAGTCCAACATATCAGGCGTTAATTTTCTGGCCTCATCCCAGAAAGTAGCCTGGCAGGTTCTTTTTCTGCCTCATGGCTTTCAGAGCTGCAGTTATGGTCCCCTTTTGGGTGCAGATTTTATGGTGCATGATTTGATAGTGAGTGTCTGATTTGGTCAAGAGCTGCCTCTCTGTCTGTGTTGGGCTTTTCAGATAGTGCATTTGAAGCCGTTTATTTGTTTATTCTTCATGGGCCGGGATAGCTTTAAACGAGTAAATCAAAATCCTGGTTTAGGTTTAGAGTGTCTCTGTGTTAATTTAATATGTTTAATTTTGAACCAAATGTAAGTTTCATTTGAATAGATTTGTAAAAGAAAATTTTCGTTGTGTTATTTTTAAACGTAATGCAATGCAAGTCAGAGGAGTACAGCCCTCGCCTCTCCCCCGAACCTAAAAATAGCTAGCTGTAAGTGTCTCATGATAAATCCTTTAACTCTTATGGGCATACTCTCAGATAACAAGGAAAGTCAGTCAAGACAGGCTTGAGGTAAAGTGAAAAGAGGAAGTCAGTCTCAAAATTTCTTCCTAAAGGAATGTTTTCTCTAAAATTCCAAATAAAATAAAGCTATACTGAATTTATGCTCTTTAAGGTCTTTACTTCTTAGGTGAATAAGCATATGCAACTATAGATGTAAAAGTATCTATTCTTTGTAGGAGTTTTTCTGTAATTGATGACATCTAAGGTAATCTGGGGATAAACTAGATACTGTGACAGACAAAACCAAGAAAATGAGTATAGACGGATGTTGTACTAGGAGGTGATATTCGTGGTGATGCTGATTTACAAGGACAGTGCCGTTTCTTTTCAGAACTCATTATGAGATATTTGAAATGCATGGTGAAGTATAGCGAATAAGTAAGATTACTAATGCAGTAAGTAGCCTCCTCTTATCTGCAGGGGATAGGTTCCCCGACCCTCAGTGCATGCCTGAAACCACAGATGGTACCAAAGCCTATATATACTATGTTTTTTCCTATACATACCTATGATTAATTTTATAAATTAGGCACAATGTGTAAGGGATTAGCAACAGTAATTAATAGTAAAATAGAACAGTTATAACAGCATGCTGTAATGGAAGTTATGTGAATAGGTCTCATTCTCTCTCTCTCTCTCTCAGTATCTTACTGCACAAATCTAATGCCTTCTTCATCTAAACTAAGCACTTGTCAGGCACTGTAGCCGTAACTTTTGCAGTTTGAGGTGCAACAGCAAAACTGGCACGAATTTCTTTTTCCTTCATCCCAATTTCACTGCTGGAAGATTCGTTCTGACTGTAGATCTTAGCAACCTCAGCATATGATTTTTTCTCTTAGTGAGAACTTCCACCTCTTCACTTAAAAGAAACACCTTACGGCTTCTCTTTGTCAAATCTGAATTGCCAGCATACTACTCTTGTGCTTTGGGGACGGTATTAAATAAAATACTGTCACGTAAAAATGGTCACTTGAACACAAGCACTGTGATGCCAGGACTGTCCATCTGATAACCGAGATGGCTGCTGTGAGTGCCTAACGGGCGCGGGTACACTGGACAAAGGGATGGTTCACGTTCCGGTGGGACAGAATGGGATGGTGTGAGAGTTCATCATGTTGATTGGAACAGCGGTGCACAGTTTAAAACTTCTGAATTGTTTTCTTCTGGAATTTTCCATTTGATATTTTCTGACCACAGTTGACCTCAGGTAACTGAAACCACAGAAAGCAGAACCACGGAAAGTAAAACTGTGGAAAAGGCGGGACCACTGTGTGATAAAGTGTAACTGTTAACGTAATTATTCATCCCTTTGTTTTTCTGCAGTGGGACGTTATCAGATCTTTATTATTGTAGATAAGGGTTATACGCATTATTGTGTAAATCTTTGAAACCTTCTTACTCTTTTCCCCACTCCTTTGGGGGCAGAAATAAGCCTTTTAGGGGGGTCGAGTAAAACGATAAAATATTATAGCTAGAAAAGGTTTTACTGTTAATATTACAGATGTTTTCACTAGAAGTTTGTTGACCATAAAGTACTTAGAAACTTTAACTAGTTTTCCATTGCTTCTACTTCTTTCGTTAATACTCTCAATTTTAATCAAAAGGGTGCGGAGGAAAGGATAGAGGAAAAATCATACTATAGATCTCAGTCCTCCTCCTCTCCACCATATGGCCATGAAGGATATATTTTAGAAGCAAGGCACCAGTTGCAATATTTCTACATATTTGTTTATCTTATTAAATTTCACCTCTGTAAAGACAGACTTGTGCAACCTCTCTTGACTTTTTGCGAATACTTTAATGTCTAAATCTTCCTTTGTCCTCAGGATTCAAAAATTTCCTCTATGGAGCGTGGGCTCCGAGACTTGGAAGAGGAGATTCAGATGCTGAAATCGAACGGGGCTTTGAGTACTGAAGAACGAGAGGAAGAAATGAGGCAAATGGAGGTCTATCGGAGCCATTCTAAATTTATGAAAAACAAGGTCATGGTGTGTGATACCGTAATTTTTAAATGGGGTTTGAAAAATTGATGCATGTTCCTACTTCTTTAGTGATGATGGACCTCACGCTGTTTTATCAGGCTTCAGGGAAGAATACTTGTACCGTAATTCTTTCAGATAGAACTTTCCCAGAACTAAAGTCAGAATTACTGATGTTGTATAGTTATTTCAAATTTCACTTCAAAGAAAATTACTTGTATGAGGCTAAGTGTGTATTATCACAGTTTAACATTTCATGTCTACCAGTACTTCTGAGGCGATTAGTAGGATTACATCCAGATGAGTTTTTCTCACTCTATGAAACATCGCGTTCTCTATGTCTTGTGAACAAATTTAGAAGTCAAATTCAGCCTAAGAGACTGAATCCACCTCTCCTTTTTTTTCCTGAAATGGCTTAAATAAAATCGTGTTTTCCCTTCAAACACAGTTCCCTAAAGGAAAGCCCTTTGCGCTCTCCCTTGGAGAGGACCCATGTGTATCAGGTTTATTGTTTCCCACGTGCACTTGGGGTGTATGTATAGTAGGATAGGCATCGCTGAGACATATCAGTCTGTATTATAACCTCAGTCACAGTATTCCTTCTTTAGAGCCAAAGGCATTTATTTTGATCCTATAAACTATTTTAGGCAAATTGGAGGACTTAGTTTATTACAGTTATCAGTTTATCAGGTCTGTGGTGTTTTAAAGATCATAATTTCAATTATAAAATATTAGCTAGAAAATAAGTGTTCCTCCCCCTCCCCCTGCCCCCTATATCCCAATTGTGTTAGTTCCCTAATTTCTCAGAAGTGAAAACTGTTCCTTTAATGATACAGTTTCTGGCTTCTTTCTGTGATACCCATACCTGCATATAAGTCAGTAGAATATTCCTCTGTTATTTTAAGACTCTGTTATCAATGACTACGGCCAATTTCATGTAACTTTTAGAACTTAAAAATTCACATATCCAACTTTCTGTTAGTTTTGATTTATCATTCTAACTTGAGAACAAAATAAAATATCATCTCTGCTTGCCATTTGCTGATTAGCACATTTCAGTCCATTACCCTGTGAAAATAGTGAGCCCATCTAGGGTCCTTTGAAGAGGAAATTAGGGGAACAGATTTGATTGTGTTATATGAGTTATTGTTATTTCCAGTTACTGCTCTGGCTCAAAAGCAGATAATAAGAAGACCTAAGTTGACACATGAGTGAAAAAGAATAACAATGTCGTGGCAGGTAGAGCAACTGAAGGAGGAGCTAAATTCGAAAGAGGCTCAAGGGGAGGAGCTGAAAAAGAGAGCGGCTGGTCTTCAGGCAGAGGTCTTTGCCGAAAGATTTACCCTTTGCGTGCAGTGATCCCACAGTGGGACCCTGCTGCTCTGGCTCTGGGTGCTCACACTTTCACTCTGTGGTCGGCAGCTTGGCCCGGGACTAGCACTGACCAGCCTGCTCTGCTCTTTAACTGACTCCTGTTCACCGGTTTGACCCACGTGCCACCCTGTGTGCAGCGAGCCCTCATGTGCTCTGGAAGCCCTGTCCCTGGTTTTTTATTGTTGCTTTGTCACTGTGTGGATGGTGCTTCAAAGCTGTTTTTTCTCGACTCCTTTCCTGTTAGCCAGAAACTTGTTGATTTATGTGAATGGTCTCTTTCTCTTCTTAGGTACAAAGAATGTGCAGATGTTCTAGGTCCATCACCCAGGGTTTATTTGAATCTGATTTCTTGAGTGAAGTGCTTTACCTTCATATGTAGACATCATCTTTAAGTCCCCGATAGGTGATTTTGCAACAAATTTTACTTTCTTTGGAACAGATGTATAGAAGTGATTAGCTTATTTAGTTATCTGGTCAGTTAGAGGTAGCATGAAACTTAGTCTCTAAATCTATTCAGTAGCTCAATCATCTGTCTAGAGAACTTGAAATTCCATTTCAAACTGTGATAAAATGATTATAATAAAATAGCTGACACTTGAGTACTTATTATAAGCATTTTATAACCTACGAAAGTAGGTATATTCTCAACCCAATTTATGGATAAGGAAGCTGAGGTAACACAGTGGTGCTCAGGAAGCACAGTTAGTAAGAGGCAGAGTTTGATTTTTACGCAAGCCATTTGGTTCCAGAACCTGTGCTGGTAAGCTCTGCACTCCACTGCCGTATACTAGGCTGTGCACACATTTGTCTCACAAGTGTCAGGAAAAAAACTGCTTCTGAAAATTACGGTAGGATAAGACTGGAATGCAGCATTAAAAGAAAAAAAAAAAAAACCACTTGTGCTAATTTAGTGTGTTTGCTATTTATGGACCACTTTATAGTATAGATAGAAAAGTGAGATATTTTGCCTAAAAGGGTCCAATTTGGTTTGTTGTAACCATGTATTGTCTAGAGGAGAAGTTGATCTATAACTTTTTTTTCCTCAGCTAGTATTATTAATTTCTTTTTGTGTCGAACAACAGGCTAAACATTCTCTACATTTTTTTGGTTTAATCTGTACGCAGTACAGTGGCACTGGTTTGCTTTCTCCATCTTACTGATTAGGAAACCAAGGCTTAGAGAGGTAGTTACCCAAGAAGACACACTCGTTCGTTCTCACATGGGATTGACTGCAAAAGCCTTACGCTCCTAACTTTTAAGGAAAATTTGTGCTTCTAAACTCTTCTATTTAGGATATTTTCTTCTTTTTCTCAGTCTTTATGGTCAGTATAGCATTATTTGAGGATTATTTAGTAATGCAGATGATGAGGAAACTGAGATTTTATATTTATTTTTGATCACATGGTCTAGAGGTAGCTGGAAATTTGAGTAATCTGTAAGCCATAGTTCTTTAGCTGATGAGGTGAGAACATTTTGAACGTTTCTCCTGACTATTCATTCATACCACCAGTGCGTTTTTAGTGCATTCTGTTTGTTAGGGGTGGGATGTTGGTAAAGGGATGTCATGAAAGATGCTACACCATTACAGTATGTGGCAGCTCCTGGGTACGTATCTGTGTTACAGGATGGAAGTAGCTGCTGTTTACAGCTATCTTCCAGTGATGTCCTTAGCAGCTGCGAGTATTTTGCATACAGTGAGCACACAGAAATGTTTGTTGAATGAATGAATATTCTATTTGTAAGTAGAGATTTCATGCATATGAGAAAAATGCTTGTCTTCCTGATGAAACAGAACAGTAAATTATAAGTTTATTTTTAGTCCTCCTTAAAAGTAATTTTAATTACAGTAAAATTTATTTCATACTTTCTCATGGGAAATTGTTCTCAAAAACTTTGTCCCTTATGCCTAAGATTATTTCAGTCAAAATACTTTAGATACATTCAACTTTTTAAAAAGTATTTTTTGTTTCATCAGTGGTACTGAGATTACTGACTTCTTGTGAAATTTATACTTCCAAGAGTCTATATTTGAGTGCATAGCTACCTTGCTTAGGCAGTAGATACAATGTAAAAACAGATATGATTTCTGTTAATTTGGCTTACATTTAGAATAAAAGAGTAAACATTCTTAGAAACACGGTAGAAATGTAAAGGAGATGTTTGATGTTAAATGTTTTCTAAGTTAAGATGAGAAAAATTTCTGGGGGAGTGAGTGGCACCTGTTGATGTATGGATTACTCTGTCAGAGTAATTCAAATTTGATTACACATGTAGATTCTTAGAGAATGAGATTTTATGCGTTCTTTATTTAGGTTATATACTTTTATCCATTTAGTTGATATGACATGTTGTACGTAATATAACTTTGTAGGTGGAATCTTTCTTTTAGGTCAGTACCCCTAACTCCTCAAAATTGTATAATTTTTAGAAAGCACTTGTTTATAATGCCTTATAACACTAAAGTGGCTTTTTAAGAAGGACTTTATGTACACTTTCATTTGAGAATGAAAAAAAAAAAACAATGAAAAAATAAATGTGCAGCTTTTGAGTTTAAATAGCAATAGTAGGAAGTTTCTTTTTTCTTTCTGTATTCCATCTACACTAATCCTGCTGTATGATTTGAAGTTTCTTATGACTTAATAAGATGAAAATTGCTTTAGTCGTGTTCAGATGCTTACTGCTGTCTCATAGTCATCTAAGTGAATTGGGATTTTTCTTCTTCCATTCCTTTTCCAATGGATTTCAAAAGTTTAGGGGAGACAATAAATGAAAACTGGAAATTTTGCTATTAGTTGAATAAGCTTTGTTTTTTTGTGTGTGTGTGGGGGGGGGGTCAGCTAAGATTAGATGGTGCAAAAAGATGAATTGTGTCCTGTCATAAAGTTAATGCTGTATATCTTGACGTGGATCTGTCAAAGATCCAGATCAGAGGTGGTGGTTTTATTTCTTTCTTCCTTACACTGCTTTTTCTTCTTCTCTAGATTGGTCAGGTGAAGCAGGAGCTGTCCAGAAAGGACACAGAACTACTAGCCCTACAGACAAAGCTAGAAACACTCACCAACCAGTTCTCAGACAGCAAGCAACACACTGAAGTGCTGAAGGAGTCCTTGACTGCTAAGGAGCCTCGAGGGCTGCCATCCTGCAGAACGAGGTAAAAGGAGGTGTGGGATTTGCACGGAGCCCATTCCTTGGCACCTATTCTTGTGTGTTACCTGTGCACTTCTTGTTGTGTTGAGATACGGGAGCTATGAATAATGTTAGGATGGATTCTTTAGCGATGTGGTCAGTTATAGTACTAAACTATAACCATCTTGTTTCTATTGTTCTTGTATCTAACAAATTAAACCGGTGCAGTTAATATATGTTTCTGATACTTCAGACTTTGACTAAGTCTGTGCTTCTAAGTAGACTTTAAACGAATGTTACGAAATGAAACGATAGTTGTAAAAGCATTTGTTTTCACCCGTGGTAAATCTTTCAGTCATGAATGGGAGTGAGCTTGGTCAGCCTGTGTTGGGTTATTAAGTGTCCTTAATTTTTGGTATTATGAATAGCTTTAAGTAGGCAAACTGTGGAATCTAGAAATGTTTGAGATAAATCTTGTTTTGAACTGCAGATTATTAGACACGTGCCTTCATGTCCTGTTTGAAAATAAAGTTAGCATTTTTAGAAATATTAGAAGATTATCTAGTCTGCCAGCCTTGATTAGAGGTAGGAACACACTAAATAATTCCAGGCAGATGAGAATCTATCATATTTGCAATGAGAAGGAATTGATGATGCTATTTGGATTTACTGTCTTAAGGAAAATATTTTCTAAAGATCTCAATGAAATAGAGAATTTAGGTGGGAATAGGTAAGCAGTTCTGCTGTATAGAAGAAAAATAAAGTGTATAGTATGGATTAATTTTTTCTTTTCTTTTAAAGAACAAGATAATAGATAAATAAAGGCATAGTGTAATGAAGAAAGGAATGGGTAGTAAAAAGAAGGCATAAAAACATCTTAGACCCAGAAGTTCAGAATCTTCAAGCGAGGAGGAATGGGAAAATGACCAAAATGTTTCATGTAGTATTTTATTTTTTTACAGTTAGGGATTTTGTTGAAAATGAGAGATTTGGATGATGTATTTATAATTTTCCTTACAACTTATACGTTTTCTATTTTGATCACGTTTCATTTTATCATGATACCTCAGAGGGATATTTTGGGGTAGATAAGGCTCTGGCTCTGGAGTCACAGTTACTGAGTGTGAACTTCAGTTTTACCACTTGCTACCAGGTGCAGGGTCCTGGGCACATTACTTAAGTTCATTGTGCCTCGTTTTACACCTGTAAGATGAAGAGGAGTTCCTGCCTCATTAGGTTGTTAGCATTAAACTAATTTATTCACTCCTAGTGCCTGGCACATAGTAAGGTCTTTGTCTGTCAGTTATTGGCATCCTTCTAATTCTTGTAATACTATCAGCTAATATATGTAAACTGTTAAAACGGTAAGAGAACATTGTTGCTTTTCTTTTCATTGGCATAAATTTTATGTAGAAGGTCTGCTATTTAACATTTTTATCAAGCTAAATTAAGGTTTATTCAGGGAATTGCAAATACAGAATTATCTGGAAAATGTTACCTGCAAATTTATTAATTTGTGGCTTTATTAGAGATTTTCACATCAGTGCCTGGCATGAATGCAGTACTACAAAAGGGTCAGAAGAGGGCGCCAGTGTTTTGGAGCTGAGCCTGTTGCCAAGTGCTGCTGTGATAGTTTTGGATGGAGGTGGCAGGTGTGGGAACCAGGGAACCAGGCAGTTGGTTAAAGATAATGCAAACACTTAAAAGCTTGTCACCGTCTAATAGATGACTTCTTCCCCTTGGCAACCCATCCTTCTCTTTGTACCCCCCTCTGAAATAGTGTTCTTATTAGCTAGGTCTCACACAGATGGGCTTGTGATTGGTTTCTTGTACCATAGAGAACAAAGACTGTATTTGTGGTCATTCTTGGATGGTTTTTATATTTGTTTTTAGGACTAACTGAGTTTCAGCAATTACCCCTGTAAGTTATTAGGACTACTGCTCAAATATAAGGGTCTCATTCTAAAAGATAACAGTAGAAAAGCTAACTTCCTTTTGAATTTGGGGTGATTATATGAATGTTATATGCCTGTTTATCAGGATTTGCTATTTTTTCTTAAATTACCCTGGTGACACTTGACAAGGCTCACTTTTTCCAAAGCAGCTTTCTCCTGTTGGATCCCATAAAAGACAGTTTGAACCAGCTCTTTGAAAGTTCTCACCTATTTCTATAATTGCTATCTTTCTGTTCCTATAATTGCTCTTTTTAAAAAAAATAATTTTATTTATTTATTTTTGGCTGCATTAGGTCTTCGTTGCTGCGTGCGGGCTTTCTCTAGTTGCGGCGAGCAAGGGCTACTCTTTGTTGTGGTGCACAGGCTTCTCATTGCGGTGGCTTCTCTTGTTGCAGAGCACAGGCTCTAGGCTTGCAGGCTTCAGTAGTTGTGGTACGCGGGCTCATTAGTTGTGGCTCACAGGCTCTAGAGCACAGGCTCAGTAGTTGTGGCGCACGGGCTTAGTTGCTCCGCGGCATGTGGGATCTTCCCAGACCAGGGCTCGATCCTGTGTCTCCTGCATTGGCAGGAGGATTCTTAACCACTGCGCCACCAGGGAGGCCCCCTATAATTGCTCTTTATCGATCTCATCCTCCTCTCTGAAGCTACCCTAGACTTTCATCCAGCTCTCAAATCACAAAATTAAGCACATATGAAAAAGAACATGGATTCAGGAGTTTTTTGTTTTTTTGTTTTTTTTTTTTTTAAATTTTAAAATTCTTGAAGGAAAAACGGGATGTGGGAAAAGACCTGGTGTTTTTCCTGTTCAGGGTCCATGGAATGAGGTCCTTTTGTGTTGGGCAGTGTACAGTGTATAGTATCTATGGAATTGCTCCAGTTTTATGAACATCCCCTTTAATTGGTTGACCTTCACAGAGGTGGTCTGGATTTAGTAGCACTGTGGTCAAAGCATGGGCTTTGGAGTCAGACCTAGGCTTGAAATAGCCTTCTACATTTATTAGTTATGTGACCTTGGATGAGTTATCTTACCTCTGTAATCCTCCATTTTCTCATCTGTCACTGAGAATAATAATAATACCAACTTCCTAAGGTTAGAATAGATGTTTAATGTGGCTAGAATAGATTTTTTAAATTATGAAGTTCTCATCTGAATTTGGAGGTGAATATTAAATATCAGTGGGTTTAAAATATCACCACTGGTTTTCTTAGGTGATAACTTTGTAGCCCTCTCCCCACCTTTGTACAGATAAACTGTGCAGTGTTGAATGACACATCTCTGCCTGTGGCCTTTTGCAAGTTTCTCTGAGCTCTTCAACCTTTTGTTGGGATGTCAGACAGAACTCAGTGCAGTTGAAATAGCCTTTTAAAAAGGTCTGCTTGTGTACACTCTCAGCCTCATGACCCAACGCCCTTCAGTCATCCTCCTTTCTAGATGGGAACAGTGGGAGATGTGGTGATAGGAAATTATACTTAGTGATCTTCGGCAAGTCACTTAGTTTCGGCTTTGATTTCCTCAGCTTTAAAATTAGGAGTAGTTTAGATTATTTACCTTTTTAAAAGTTTATGGGGACTTCCCTGGTGGCGCAGTGGTTAAGAATCCGCCTGCCAAAGCAGGGGACACGGGTTCGAGCCCTGGTCCAGGAAGATCCCACATGCCGCAGAGCAACTAAGCCCGTGCGCCACAACTACTGAGCCTGCACTCTAGAGCCCGTGAGCCACAGCTACTGAGCCCATGTGCCACAACTACTGAAGCCCACGCGCCTAGAGCCCGTGCTCCGCAACAAGAGAATCCACCACAATGAGAAGCCCGCGTACCGCAACTAAGAGTAGCCCCCGCTTGCCGCAACTAAAAAAAAGCCCACGCGCAACAACAAAGACCCAACACAGCCAAATAAATAAATACATAAATTAAAAAAAAATTTTATGAAATACAGGAAAAATGCAGAAAATAATATAGTAGACAGTACTCAGATTTAACTTACATTTATGTATGACCACATTAGGTGATCTTTAAAGGTCCTTTAAAAGAAAAGATTAAAACAAAAAAAGCTCATTCTAAACTAAATATATTCAGTGAAAGCAGAAACTTTTGTTAGAATCTCAGGTTTTTAGAACTGGTTGGGGCTAGGAATAGGCTAGGAATAAATATTAGGAAGCTGTCATTATGGGGGTAGTGGCTAAAGCCTTAGGGATGAATTGGTTTCTCCAGAGGAAGGTTGTATCGAGTGAGATGTAAAGAGGGGGAAATGACAGCGGATCCAGTGAAGAAAACTGAAAAGGTGTGGTCAGAGAGTTAGAAAGGCAGTGAGTCATATAATTGCAAAAGAGGACTTATAGGAAACATGCCATTGTTACTGGCATGCAGTTACTAGTGCTAATGTGCTCTTAGGTAAACCTGTTTATTGATGTAAAACAAAAGAAGGTTAAGATGGGTTGAGATAATTAATACTTTTGTGGTCAGAAGTAAAAGGCCAAACAGCAAGGTAGCCATTTTTCTGTTCATGTCCTTTGGTAGAGAAAGTCTTGTGGAGGAAAAACCTTCTGATTTTGTTGAAGTTGGCATAACCTGTTTGCCACAGACCTTGATGCTTGGCAAGCTGGTTAGATGCTGTTCCTCCAGCTCAGTTGATGTGAATAAAAAAGGTCTTATTCCTCCTGCCAAGAATGGTGTTAGGGTGATGACTGTGTGTCCTGCTAGTCTGTGAGGGCTTTTCCTGAATATGTTTTTTGTGGTTTGCAAAATACGGACCTCACGCAAAATTATACTCTGAATTTAGTTCACACCAAACCAGAAGATCAGTGTAGAATTCAGAGCAATTAATCTAGTAGTAGCAAAGTGGTTTTTGTGGTTATTTTTATCTCAGCTCTCCAGACTAGCCCATTTAAATTCTGCATTGCATGAAAAAGCAGATCAAGAAAAAGTGTACACAGGTGATTTGAATTGAAAAGATCACTTAGTAATTAGACTGTGGGCTTGGGTAGTTTCTGTGGCTAATATTTGTGATATGAAATATTTTTAATATCAAAACCTACATTTCCCACTGCAGTAACACCAAAGGTTTGTATGTTTATAACAGGAGTTTTCATTCTTTACCTTTTTCAGTCACCAATTCTTGTGGGTCTCATACCTGACATTCCCTCAAATCGGCATGCGGGTATTTATGAGTGGTTAGTGCAGGCCCATTTCCGGGTCGCTTAGCAGAGTCAGGGATCTAACGTAAAAGTGCAGCTGGGGCATCTGGGTACTTTTGGTAAAGAAGCAGCAATATGAGGCCTCACAGTTATTATCCTGAGACGTTGGTCCCATCAGAATGAGAAACACTTAGAAGTGATGAGGGACGTTTTCCTGCTGTATTCTGATTCCTGACCCACAGATGGAAAGCCTTTCATTTTTCTGAAATTAATGCTGAGAAGAACTGAGAGACAAGGCAGTTCAAGCTTATCTACAGGTTTAAATGTCTGGGCTTTTGACTTCTGCAATAAGAATTTAATAGTGTATTTCAAGGGTATTGGGTAAAATGTTTTTAAGGTGAGTTGCTTTGTTCTTTTGCTTGTGGTTATTGGGATATATAGAATACAAATTAGAAGTGGAATATATAGTATACAGAATACAAACTAGAATGTAGGAATGAGGTAGAAATGACTTGGCATGAGATTTATTTATTTTTAGATTTCTGGCATGTGTACTTTCTAAGACTTTGACCTCTTTAACTGTGCAGCGGGTCAGAGGGTTCAAGGAGCTCCCTCTTGACTCGCCCTGGCTGATGGATGCCCTGCAGTGGGTTCACTAATAGGAGCCACATCTGATGCTGTCAGATGGGACTAGTAGCCACGTAGGCCGGCTGGAGCTGAGCCTCAACAAACGCCAGGTGGATCAGGGTCAGTGAGTTCTTCTGGCATCTCGACAGCCTGGTCGTTGAATTTCCTATTCACAAGAATCTTCGCTCTGTGGTGGCAGTTCTTTTCTCCCTATTGAATAAATATTCAGTC
>NW_026645758.1:0-78754 GCF_949987535.1 Balaenoptera acutorostrata | reverse complement strand
TAGAGTGACCTGTGCCTGTCCCAACACCTAGAGCTAGTCTCTCATTGGTTCCCCCTCTTCCCGTTCATCCTCAGGACAAATTGCAACCTGTACGGAACAGGAGGTTAAAGGTGCTGATTCTCCAAGGAGGGAGATGGCTAGTAAATCGGCTGGAATGGCGAACCCGAGCAAAGGAGATGAGAAATGAGGTGCGTTTTAGAAACCTTTCCCGATCACACGGTGTACCATCTTCTGGGTTTCTCATGCCTGTTTTCGACGTAGGAAGATGCCCTTGAACCTGGAGATTTGGGACCCATGGGATGGGTACCATGCAGTATTACTTGAAAGGGTCTGCGTTGGCTCACCCAACCTCACCGAACCTCTCAGCCCCAAGAGTGTCCACCCTTATGTCTCAATCAGCTGTGGGTCTAGATATGGTCAATCCAGGTTGCATCACAGCCCCTGAACGAATATTGTAAGAATTTCTCTCTCTTTCACTGTCTTTGTTTCACGGGTTTTGAAAAGTAATTTATTTTTATAATGGGGTTTAGCTGCTTTTCACGGCTGTGTTTATGCCGCTTTACACCCCCTTGACTCACTTACAGAGAGATATCAATACATAGGTTTGAAGATTCTTACTAGTCAGATATATTCTTGTGTGGTGAATAGGGGGTGTTGAGTCCAGTTCACTGAAAAAGGAATAGGTCTTGTCTCTTACATATTGGGTTTATGGAACAGTATCGGAGCTAATTTGAAACCCTTGTTTTATGCATCACCCCACCTCACCTTTCCCGTTCAGCAGCCATAGTGTGTTTCCTAAACGTGTGACTCTGTTCTGTTTTGTAATTCAGTTCAAGTGTAGCGGTTTTTACATTCCCTCTCTAAGTGATATCTTATGATAAGTGTCTTTTTCTGTGTGACTTATTTCACTTAGAATCGTCGTACCTAAATCCACTCATCGTGCTGCTACTAGCCTTATGACGTGGATTTCATGGCTGAGTGATATTCCATTGTACATGAGGACCACAACTTCTTTATCCATTTTTCGCTTTCCTAGGATATTTAAGGTGTAATGAAGTGGGGGTTCTTGTCAACAGAGCAGCCCTAAACTTTGGGGTGCCTGTGTCTTGCTGATTTTTAGTTTTCCCAATTTATACGCCCATGAGTGGAAGTGCCCTATGCTCTCCAAGCTGTGTTTTTTAGATGTTTCAGAACACACCGTACACTTCTCCATAGTGGCTGTTGGCAAGTTACATCCCACCCATCAGCGTAGCAAGGCTCCCATTTCTCCATGGCCGGTCCTGCATTTCTGGTTTGGACACTTTTTTCCGCATGGCCCTTTTGCCCGCTGGGAAGCGAGACTTCTTTGGAGCGCTGATTGGCCTTTCCAGGTTGCTTGGTTGGCCAAAAAGGGCGTATGCGTTTTTTCCTGAATATATTCAGGAAAAAACGCATACGCCCTTTTTGGCCAAGGGCATCATTGTCCACGTTTGGCCGCTTTTCATGTGCTTTCAAGGCGATTCGAATCTACCTCCTGAAATCTGTTTCCTGCAATTCTGCCTTGCTTTCAAAGCCTCTTCGTTGCCTTCCCTTAATATATTTGTGGACGAGAGGTATCTTTTAAAACTCTGCAGGTTTGTGAATTGCAGTGCCCCTGAGCTCCATTTTTCAACTCGCTTTTTTGGGAGCTGGCCGCAAAAGCGCAGGATTGCTTCAGGCCCTCTTCTGGTTCTGGGGGGCAGGCTGAGCTTGTGCTTAATTCTTCTTCCTGATGGGAAAATAGAGTGACCTGTGCCTGTCCCAACACCTAGAGCTAGTCTCTCATTGGTTCCCCCTCTTCCCGTTCATCCTCAGGACAAATTGCAACCTGTACGGAACAGGAGGTTAAAGGTGCTGATTCTCCAAGGAGGGAGATGGCTAGTAAATCGGCTGGAATGGCGAACCCGAGCAAAGGAGATGAGAAATGAGGTGCGTTTTAGAAACCTTTCCCGATCACACGGTGTACCATCTTCTGGGTTTCTCATGCCTGTTTTCGACGTAGGAAGATGCCCTTGAACCTGGAGATTTGGGACCCATGGGATGGGTACCATGCAGTATTACTTGAAAGGGTCTGCGTTGGCTCACCCAACCTCACCGAACCTCTCAGCCCCAAGAGTGTCCACCCTTATGTCTCAATCAGCTGTGGGTCTAGATATGGTCAATCCAGGTTGCATCACAGCCCCTGAACGAATTTTGTAAGAATTTCTCTCTCTTTCACTGTCTTTGTTTCACGGGTTTTGAAAAGTAATTTATTTTTATAATGGGGTTTAGCTGCTTTTCACGGCTGTGTTTATGCCGCTTTACACCCCCTTTACTCACTTACAGAGAGATATCAATACATAGGTTTGAAGATTCTTACTAGTCAGATATATTCTTGTGCGGTGAATAGGGGGTGTTGAGTCCAGTTCACTGAAAAAGGAATAGGTCTTGTCTCTTACATATTGGGTTTATGGAACGGTATCGGAGCTAATTTGAAACCCTTGTTTTATGCATCACCCCACCTCACCTTTCCCGTTCAGCAGCCATAGTGTGTTTCCTAAACGTGTGACTCTGTTCTGTTTTGTAATTCAGTTCAAGTGTAGCGGTTTTTACATTCCCTCTCTAAGTGATATCTTATGATAAGTGTCTTTTTCTGTGTGACTTATTTCACTTAGAATCGTCGTACCTAAATCCACTCATCGTGCTGCTACTAGCCTTATGACGTGGATTTCATGGCTGAGTGATATTCCATTGTACATGAGGACCACAACTTCTTTATCCATTTTTCGCTTTCCTAGGATATTTAAGGTGTAATGAAGTGGGGGTTCTTGTCCACAGAGCAGCCCTAAACTTTGGGGTGCCTGTGTCTTGCTGATTTTTAGTTTTCCCAGTTTATACGCCCATGAGTGGAAGTGCCCTATGCTCTCCAAGCTGTGTTTTTTAGATGTTTCAGAACACACCGTACACTTCTCCAGAGTGGCTGTTGGCAATTTACATCCCACCCATCAGCGTAGCAAGGCTCCCATTTCTCCATGGCCGGTCCTGCATTTCTGGTTTGGACACTTTTTTCCGCATGGCCCTTTTGCCCGCTGGGAAGCGAGACTTCTTTGGAGCGCTGATTGGCCTTTCCAGGTTGCTTGGTTGGCCAAAAAGGGCGTATGCGTTTTTTCCTGAATATATTCAGGAAAAAACGCATACGCCCTTTTTGGCCAAGGGCATCATTGTCCACGTTTTGCCGCTTTTCATGTGCTTTCAAGGCGATTCGAATCTACCTCCTGAAATCTGTTTCCTGCAATTCTGCCTTGCTTTCAGAGCCTCTTCGTTGCCTTCCCTTAATATATTTGTGGACGAGAGGTATCATTTAAAACTCTGCAGGTTTGTGAATTGCAGTGCCCCTGAGCTCCATTTTTCAACTCGCTTTTTTGGGAGCTGGCCGCAAAAGCGCAGGATTGCTTCAGGCCCTCTTCTGGTTCTGGGGGGCAGGCTGAGCTTGTGCTTAATTCTTCTTCCTGATGGGAAAATAGAGTGACCTGTGCCTGTCCCAACACCTAGAGCTAGTCTCTCATTGGTTCCCCCTCTTCCCGTTCATCCTCAGGACAAATTGCAACCTGTACGGAACAGGAGGTTAAAGGTGCTGATTCTCCAAGGAGGGAGATGGCTAGTAAATCGGCTGGAATGGCGAACCCGAGCAAAGGAGATGAGAAATGAGGTGCGTTTTAGAAACCTTTCCCGATCACACGGTGTACCATCTTCTGGGTTTCTCATGCCTGTTTTCGACGTAGGAAGATGCCCTTGAACCTGGAGATTTGGGACCCATGGGATGGGTACCATGCAGTATTACTTGAAAGGGTCTGCGTTGGCTCACCCAACCTCACCGAACCTCTCAGCCCCAAGAGTGTCCACCCTTATGTCTCAATCAGCTGTGGGTCTAGATATGGTCAATCCAGGTTGCATCACAGCCCCTGAACGAATTTTGTAAGAATTTCTCTCTCTTTCACTGTCTTTGTTTCACGGGTTTTGAAAAGTAATTTATTTTTATAATGGGGTTTAGCTGCTTTTCACGGCTGTGTTTATGCCGCTTTACACCCCCTTGACTCACTTACAGAGAGATATCAATACATAGGTTTGAAGATTCTTACTAGTCAGATATATTCTTGTGCGGTGAATAGGGGGTGTTGAGTCCAGTTCACTGAAAAAGGAATAGGTCTTGTCTCTTACATATTGGGTTTATGGAACGGTATCGGAGCTAATTTGAAACCCTTGTTTTATGCATCACCCCACCTCACCTTTCCCGTTCAGCAGCCATAGTGTGTTTCCTAAACGTGTGACTCTGTTCTGTTTTGTAATTCAGTTCAAGTGTAGCGGTTTTTACATTCCCTCTCTAAGTGATATCTTATGATAAGTGTCTTTTTCTGTGTGACTTATTTCACTTAGAATCGTCGTACCTAAATCCACTCATCGTGCTGCTACTAGCCTTATGACGTGGATTTCATGGCTGAGTGATATTCCATTGTACATGAGGACCACAACTTCTTTATCCATTTTTCGCTTTCCTAGGATATTTAAGGTGTAATGAAGTGGGGGTTCTTGTCCACAGAGCAGCCCTAAACTTTGGGGTGCCTGTGTCTTGCTGATTTTTAGTTTTCCCAGTTTATACGCCCATGAGTGGAAGTGCCCTATGCTCTCCAAGCTGTGTTTTTTAGATGTTTCAGAACACACCGTACACTTCTCCAGAGTGGCTGTTGGCAATTTACATCCCGCCCATCAGCGTAGCAAGGCTCCCATTTCTCCATGGCCGGTCCTGCATTTCTGGTTTGGACACTTTTTTCCGCATGGCCCTTTTGCCCGCTGGGAAGCGAGACTTCTTTGGAGCGCTGATTGGCCTTTCCAGGTTGCTTGGTTGGCCAAAAAGGGCGTATGCGTTTTTTCCTGAATATATTCAGGAAAAAACGCATACGCCCTTTTTGGCCAAGGGCATCATTGTCCACGTTTTGCCGCTTTTCATGTGCTTTCAAGGCGATTCGAATCTACCTCCTGAAATCTGTTTCCTGCAATTCTGCCTTGCTTTCAAAGCCTCTTCGTTGCCTTCCCTTAATATATTTGTGGACGAGAGGTATCATTTAAAACTCTGCAGGTTTGTGAATTGCAGTGCCCCTGGGCTCCATTTTTCAACTCGCTTTTTTGGGAGCTGGCCGCAAAAGCGCAGGATTGCTTCAGGCCCTCTTCTGGTTCTGGGGGGCAGGCTGAGCTTGTGCTTAATTCTTCTTCCTGATGGGAAAATAGAGTGACCTGTGCCTGTCCCAACACCTAGAGCTAGTCTCTCATTGGTTCCCCCTCTTCCCGTTCATCCTCAGGACAAATTGCAACCTGTACGGAACAGGAGGTTAAAGGTGCTGATTCTCCAAGGAGGGAGATGGCTAGTAAATCGGCTGGAATGGCGAACCCGAGCAAAGGAGATGAGAAATGAGGTGCGTTTTAGAAACCTTTCCCGATCACACGGTGTACCATCTTCTGGGTTTCTCATGCCTGTTTTCGACGTAGGAAGATGCCCTTGAACCTGGAGATTTGGGACCCATGGGATGGGTACCATGCAGTATTACTTGAAAGGGTCTGCGTTGGCTCACCCAACCTCACCGAACCTCTCAGCCCCAAGAGTGTCCACCCTTATGTCTCAATCAGCTGTGGGTCTAGATATGGTCAATCCAGGTTGCATCACAGCCCCTGAACGAATTTTGTAAGAATTTCTCTCTCTTTCACTGTCTTTGTTTCACGGGTTTTGAAAAGTAATTTATTTTTATAATGGGGTTTAGCTGCTTTTCACGGCTGTGTTTATGCCGCTTTACACCCCCTTGACTCACTTACAGAGAGATATCAATACATAGGTTTGAAGATTCTTACTAGTCAGATATATTCTTGTGCGGTGAATAGGGGGTGTTGAGTCCAGTTCACTGAAAAAGGAATAGGTCTTGTCTCTTACATATTGGGTTTATGGAACGGTATCGGAGCTAATTTGAAACCCTTGTTTTATGCATCACCCCACCTCACCTTTCCCGTTCAGCAGCCATAGTGTGTTTCCTAAACGTGTGACTCTGTTCTGTTTTGTAATTCAGTTCAAGTGTAGCGGTTTTTACATTCCCTCTCTAAGTGATATCTTATGATAAGTGTCTTTTTCTGTGTGACTTATTTCACTTAGAATCGTCGTACCTAAATCCACTCATCGTGCTGCTACTAGCCTTATGACCTGGATTTCATGGCTGAGTGATATTCCATTGTACATGAGGACCACAACTTCTTTATCCATTTTTCGCTTTCCTAGGATATTTAAGGTGTAATGAAGTGGGGGTTCTTGTCCACAGAGCAGCCCTAAACTTTGGGGTGCCTGTGTCTTGCTGATTTTTAGTTTTCCCAGTTTATACGCCCATGAGTGGAAGTGCCCTATGCTCTCCAAGCTGTGTTTTTTAGATGTTTCAGAACACACCGTACACTTCTCCAGAGTGGCTGTTGGCAATTTACATCCCACCCATCAGCGTAGCAAGGCTCCCATTTCTCCATGGCCGGTCCTGCATTTCTGGTTTGGACACTTTTTTCCGCATGGCCCTTTTGCCCGCTGGGAAGCGAGACTTCTTTGGAGCGCTGATTGGCCTTTCCAGGTTGCTTGGTTGGCCAAAAAGGGCGTATGCGTTTTTTCCTGAATATATTCAGGAAAAAACGCATACGCCCTTTTTGGCCAAGGGCATCATTGTCCACGTTTTGCCGCTTTTCATGTGCTTTCAAGGCGATTCGAATCTACCTCCTGAAATCTGTTTCCTGCAATTCTGCCTTGCTTTCAGAGCCTCTTCGTTGCCTTCCCTTAATATATTTGTGGACGAGAGGTATCATTTAAAACTCTGCAGGTTTGTGAATTGCAGTGCCCCTGAGCTCCATTTTTCAACTCGCTTTTTTGGGAGCTGGCCGCAAAAGCGCAGGATTGCTTCAGGCCCTCTTCTGGTTCTGGGGGGCAGGCTGAGCTTGTGCTTAATTCTTCTTCCTGATGGGAAAATAGAGTGACCTGTGCCTGTCCCAACACCTAGAGCTAGTCTCTCATTGGTTCCCCCTCTTCCCGTTCATCCTCAGGACAAATTGCAACCTGTACGGAACAGGAGGTTAAAGGTGCTGATTCTCCAAGGAGGGAGATGGCTAGTAAATCGGCTGGAATGGCGAACCCGAGCAAAGGAGATGAGAAATGAGGTGCGTTTTAGAAACCTTTCCCGATCACACGGTGTACCATCTTCTGGGTTTCTCATGCCTGTTTTCGACGTAGGAAGATGCCCTTGAACCTGGAGATTTGGGACCCATGGGATGGGTACCATGCAGTATTACTTGAAAGGGTCTGCGTTGGCTCACCCAACCTCACCGAACCTCTCAGCCCCAAGAGTGTCCACCCTTATGTCTCAATCAGCTGTGGGTCTAGATATGGTCAATCCAGGTTGCATCACAGCCCCTGAACGAATTTTGTAAGAATTTCTCTCTCTTTCACTGTCTTTGTTTCACGGGTTTTGAAAAGTAATTTATTTTTATAATGGGGTTTAGCTGCTTTTCACGGCTGTGTTTATGCCGCTTTACACCCCCTTGACTCACTTACAGAGAGATATCAATACATAGGTTTGAAGATTCTTACTAGTCAGATATATTCTTGTGTGGTGAATAGGGGGTGTTGAGTCCAGTTCACTGAAAAAGGAATAGGTCTTGTCTCTTACATATTGGGTTTATGGAACGGTATCGGAGCTAATTTGAAACCCTTGTTTTATGCATCACCCCACCTCACCTTTCCCGTTCAGCAGCCATAGTGTGTTTCCTAAACGTGTGACTCTGTTCTGTTTTGTAATTCAGTTCAAGTGTAGCGGTTTTTACATTCCCTCTCTAAGTGATATCTTATGATAAGTGTCTTTTTCTGTGTGACTTATTTCACTTAGAATCGTCGTACCTAAATCCACTCATCGTGCTGCTACTAGCCTTATGACGTGGATTTCATGGCTGAGTGATATTCCATTGTACATGAGGACCACAACTTCTTTATCCATTTTTCGCTTTCCTAGGATATTTAAGGTGTAATGAAGTGGGGGTTCTTGTCAACAGAGCAGCCCTAAACTTTGGGGTGCCTGTGTCTTGCTGATTTTTAGTTTTCCCAATTTATACGCCCATGAGTGGAAGTGCCCTATGCTCTCCAAGCTGTGTTTTTTAGATGTTTCAGAACACACCGTACACTTCTCCAGAGTGGCTGTTGGCAATTTACATCCCACCCATCAGCGTAGCAAGGCTCCCATTTCTCCATGGCCGGTCCTGCATTTCTGGTTTGGACACTTTTTTCCGCATGGCCCTTTTGCCCGCTGGGAAGCGAGACTTCTTTGGAGCGCTGATTGGCCTTTCCAGGTTGCTTGGTTGGCCAAAAAGGGCGTATGCGTTTTTTCCTGAATATATTCAGGACAAAACGCATACGCCCTTTTTGGCCAAGGGCATCATTGTCCACGTTTTGCCGCTTTTCATGTGCTTTCAAGGCGATTCGAATCTACCTCCTGAAATCTGTTTCCTGCAATTCTGCCTTGCTTTCAGAGCCTCTTCGTTGCCTTCCCTTAATATATTTGTGGACGAGAGGTATCATTTAAAACTCTGCAGGTTTGTGAATTGCAGTGCCCCTGAGCTCCATTTTTCAACTCGCTTTTTTGGGAGCTGGCCGCAAAAGCGCAGGATTGCTTCAGGCCCTCTTCTGGTTCTGGGGGGCAGGCTGAGCTTGTGCTTAATTCTTCTTCCTGATGGGAAAATAGAGTGACCTGTGCCTGTCCCAACACCTAGAGCTAGTCTCTCATTGGTTCCCCCTCTTCCCGTTCATCCTCAGGACAAATTGCAACCTGTACGGAACAGGAGGTTAAAGGTGCTGATTCTCCAAGGAGGGAGATGGCTAGTAAATCGGCTGGAATGGCGAACCCGAGCAAAGGAGATGAGAAATGAGGTGCGTTTTAGAAACCTTTCCCGATCACACGGTGTACCATCTTCTGGGTTTCTCATGCCTGTTTTCGACGTAGGAAGATGCCCTTGAACCTGGAGATTTGGGACCCATGGGATGGGTACCATGCAGTATTACTTGAAAGGGTCTGCGTTGGCTCACCCAACCTCACCGAACCTCTCAGCCCCAAGAGTGTCCACCCTTATGTCTCAATCAGCTGTGGGTCTAGATATGGTCAATCCAGGTTGCATCACAGCCCCTGAACGAATTTTGTAAGAATTTCTCTCTCTTTCACTGTCTTTGTTTCACGGGTTTTGAAAAGTAATTTATTTTTATAATGGGGTTTAGCTGCTTTTCACGGCTGTGTTTATGCCGCTTTACACCCCCTTGACTCACTTACAGAGAGATATCAATACATAGGTTTGAAGATTCTTACTAGTCAGATATATTCTTGTGCGGTGAATAGGGGGTGTTGAGTCCAGTTCACTGAAAAAGGAATAGGTCTTGTCTCTTACATATTGGGTTTATGGAACGGTATCGGAGCTAATTTGAAACCCTTGTTTTATGCATCACCCCACCTCACCTTTCCCGTTCAGCAGCCATAGTGTGTTTCCTAAACGTGTGACTCTGTTCTGTTTTGTAATTCAGTTCAAGTGTAGCGGTTTTTACATTCCCTCTCTAAGTGATATCTTATGATAAGTGTCTTTTTCTGTGTGACTTATTTCACTTAGAATCGTCGTACCTAAATCCACTCATCGTGCTGCTACTAGCCTTATGACGTGGATTTCATGGCTGAGTGATATTCCATTGTACATGAGGACCACAACTTCTTTATCCATTTTTCGCTTTCCTAGGATATTTAAGGTGTAATGAAGTGGGGGTTCTTGTCCACAGAGCAGCCCTAAACTTTGGGGTGCCTGTGTCTTGCTGATTTTTAGTTTTCCCAGTTTATACGCCCATGAGTGGAAGTGCCCTATGCTCTCCAAGCTGTGTTTTTTAGATGTTTCAGAACACACCGTACACTTCTCCAGAGTGGCTGTTGGCAATTTACATCCCACCCATCAGCGTAGCAAGGCTCCCATTTCTCCATGGCCGGTCCTGCATTTCTGGTTTGGACACTTTTTTCCGCATGGCCCTTTTGCCCGCTGGGAAGCGAGACTTCTTTGGAGCGCTGATTGGCCTTTCCAGGTTGCTTGGTTGGCCAAAAAGGGCGTATGCGTTTTTTCCTGAATATATTCAGGAAAAAACGCATACGCCCTTTTTGGCCAAGGGCATCATTGTCCACGTTTTGCCGCTTTTCATGTGCTTTCAAGGCGATTCGAATCTACCTCCTGAAATCTGTTTCCTGCAATTCTGCCTTGCTTTCAGAGCCTCTTCGTTGCCTTCCCTTAATATATTTGTGGACGAGAGGTATCATTTAAAACTCTGCAGGTTTGTGAATTGCAGTGCCCCTGAGCTCCATTTTTCAACTCGCTTTTTTGGGAGCTGGCCGCAAAAGCGCAGGATTGCTTCAGGCCCTCTTCTGGTTCTGGGGGGCAGGCTGAGCTTGTGCTTAATTCTTCTTCCTGATGGGAAAATAGAGTGACCTGTGCCTGTCCCAACACCTAGAGCTAGTCTCTCATTGGTTCCCCCTCTTCCCGTTCATCCTCAGGACAAATTGCAACCTGTACGGAACAGGAGGTTAAAGGTGCTGATTCTCCAAGGAGGGAGATGGCTAGTAAATCGGCTGGAATGGCGAACCCGAGCAAAGGAGATGAGAAATGAGGTGCGTTTTAGAAACCTTTCCCGATCACACGGTGTACCATCTTCTGGGTTTCTCATGCCTGTTTTCGACGTAGGAAGATGCCCTTGAACCTGGAGATTTGGGACCCATGGGATGGGTACCATGCAGTATTACTTGAAAGGGTCTGCGTTGGCTCACCCAACCTCACCGAACCTCTCAGCCCCAAGAGTGTCCACCCTTATGTCTCAATCAGCTGTGGGTCTAGATATGGTCAATCCAGGTTGCATCACAGCCCCTGAACGAATATTGTAAGAATTTCTCTCTCTTTCACTGTCTTTGTTTCACGGGTTTTGAAAAGTAATTTATTTTTATAATGGGGTTTAGCTGCTTTTCACGGCTGTGTTTATGCCGCTTTACACCCCCTTGACTCACTTACAGAGAGATATCAATACATAGGTTTGAAGATTCTTACTAGTCAGATATATTCTTGTGCGGTGAATAGGGGGTGTTGAGTCCAGTTCACTGAAAAAGGAATAGGTCTTGTCTCTTACATATTGGGTTTATGGAACGGTATCGGAGCTAATTTGAAACCCTTGTTTTATGCATCACCCCACCTCACCTTTCCCGTTCAGCAGCCATAGTGTGTTTCCTAAACGTGTGACTCTGTTCTGTTTTGTAATTCAGTTCAAGTGTAGCGGTTTTTACATTCCCTCTCTAAGTGATATCTTATGATAAGTGTCTTTTTCTGTGTGACTTATTTCACTTAGAATCGTCGTACCTAAATCCACTCATCGTGCTGCTACTAGCCTTATGACGTGGATTTCATGGCTGAGTGATATTCCATTGTACATGAGGACCACAACTTCTTTATCCATTTTTCGCTTTCCTAGGATATTTAAGGTGTAATGAAGTGGGGGTTCTTGTCCACAGAGCAGCCCTAAACTTTGGGGTGCCTGTGTCTTGCTGATTTTTAGTTTTCCCAGTTTATACGCCCATGAGTGGAAGTGCCCTATGCTCTCCAAGCTGTGTTTTTTAGATGTTTCAGAACACACCGTACACTTCTCCAGAGTGGCTGTTGGCAATTTACATCCCACCCATCAGCGTAGCAAGGCTCCCATTTCTCCATGGCCGGTCCTGCATTTCTGGTTTGGACACTTTTTTCCGCATGGCCCTTTTGCCCGCTGGGAAGCGAGACTTCTTTGGAGCGCTGATTGGCCTTTCCAGGTTGCTTGGTTGGCCAAAAAGGGCGTATGCGTTTTTTCCTGAATATATTCAGGAAAAAACGCATACGCCCTTTTTGGCCAAGGGCATCATTGTCCACGTTTTGCCGCTTTTCATGTGCTTTCAAGGCGATTCGAATCTACCTCCTGAAATCTGTTTCCTGCAATTCTGCCTTGCTTTCAGAGCCTCTTCGTTGCCTTCCCTTAATATATTTGTGGACGAGAGGTATCATTTAAAACTCTGCAGGTTTGTGAATTGCAGTGCCCCTGAGCTCCATTTTTCAACTCGCTTTTTTGGGAGCTGGCCGCAAAAGCGCAGGATTGCTTCAGGCCCTCTTCTGGTTCTGGGGGGCAGGCTGAGCTTGTGCTTAATTCTTCTTCCTGATGGGAAAATAGAGTGACCTGTGCCTGTCCCAACACCTAGAGCTAGTCTCTCATTGGTTCCCCCTCTTCCCGTTCATCCTCAGGACAAATTGCAACCTGTACGGAACAGGAGGTTAAAGGTGCTGATTCTCCAAGGAGGGAGATGGCTAGTAAATCGGCTGGAATGGCGAACCCGAGCAAAGGAGATGAGAAATGAGGTGCGTTTTAGAAACCTTTCCCGATCACACGGTGTACCATCTTCTGGGTTTCTCATGCCTGTTTTCGACGTAGGAAGATGCCCTTGAACCTGGAGATTTGGGACCCATGGGATGGGTACCATGCAGTATTACTTGAAAGGGTCTGCGTTGGCTCACCCAACCTCACCGAACCTCTCAGCCCCAAGAGTGTCCACCCTTATGTCTCAATCAGCTGTGGGTCTAGATATGGTCAATCCAGGTTGCATCACAGCCCCTGAACGAATTTTGTAAGAATTTCTCTCTCTTTCACTGTCTTTGTTTCACGGGTTTTGAAAAGTAATTTATTTTTATAATGGGGTTTAGCTGCTTTTCACGGCTGTGTTTATGCCGCTTTACACCCCCTTGACTCACTTACAGAGAGATATCAATACATAGGTTTGAAGATTCTTACTAGTCAGATATATTCTTGTGTGGTGAATAGGGGGTGTTGAGTCCAGTTCACTGAAAAAGGAATAGGTCTTGTCTCTTACATATTGGGTTTATGGAACGGTATCGGAGCTAATTTGAAACCCTTGTTTTATGCATCACCCCACCTCACCTTTCCCGTTCAGCAGCCATAGTGTGTTTCCTAAACGTGTGACTCTGTTCTGTTTTGTAATTCAGTTCAAGTGTAGCGGTTTTTACATTCCCTCTCTAAGTGATATCTTATGATATGTGTCTTTTTCTGTGTGAGTTATTTCACTTAGAATCGTCGTACCTAAATCCACTCATCGTGCTGCTACTAGCCTTATGACGTGGATTTCATGGCTGAGTGATATTCCATTGTACATGAGGACCACAACTTCTTTATCCATTTTTCGCTTTCCTAGGATACTTAAGGTGTAATGAAGTGGGGGTTCTTGTCAACAGAGCAGCCGTAAACTTTGGGGTGCCTGTGTCTTGCTGATTTTTAGTTTTCCCAATTTATACGCCCATGAGTGGAAGTGCCCTATGCTCTCCAAGCTGTGTTTTTTAGATGTTTCAGAACACACCGTACACTTCTCCAGAGTGGCTGTTGGCAATTTACATCCCACCCATCAGCGTAGCAAGGCTCCCATTTCTCCATGGCCGGTCCTGCATTTCTGGTTTGGACACTTTTTTCCGCATGGCCCTTTTGCCCGCTGGGAAGCGAGACTTCTTTGGAGCGCTGATTGGCCTTTCCAGGTTGCTTGGTTGGCCAAAAAGGGCGTTTGCGTTTTTTCCTGAATATATTCAGGAAAAAACGCATACGCCCTTTTTGGCCAAGGGCATCATTGTCCACGTTTTGCCGCTTTTCATGTGCTTTCAAGGCGATTCGAATCTACCTCCTGAAATCTGTTTCCTGCAATTCTGCCTTGCTTTCAGAGCCTCTTCGTTGCCTTCCCTTAATATATTTGTGGACGAGAGGTATCATTTAAAACTCTGCAGGTTTGTGAATTGCAGTGCCCCTGAGCTCCATTTTTCAACTCGCTTTTTTGGGAGCTGGCCGCAAAAGCGCAGGATTGCTTCAGGCCCTCTTCTGGTTCTGGGGGGCAGGCTGAGCTTGTGCTTAATTCTTCTTCCTGATGGGAAAATAGAGTGACCTGTGCCTGTCCCAACACCTAGAGCTAGTCTCTCATTGGTTCCCCCTCTTCCCGTTCATCCTCAGGACAAATTGCAACCTGTACGGAACAGGAGGTTAAAGGTGCTGATTCTCCAAGGAGGGAGATGGCTAGTAAATCGGCTGGAATGGCGAACCCGAGCAAAGGAGATGAGAAATGAGGTGCGTTTTAGAAACCTTTCCCGATCACACGGTGTACCATCTTCTGGGTTTCTCATGCCTGTTTTCGACGTAGGAAGATGCCCTTGAACCTGGAGATTTGGGACCCATGGGATGGGTACCATGCAGTATTACTTGAAAGGGTCTGCGTTGGCTCACCCAACCTCACCGAACCTCTCAGCCCCAAGAGTGTCCACCCTTATGTCTCAATCAGCTGTGGGTCTAGATATGGTCAATCCAGGTTGCATCACAGCCCCTGAACGAATTTTGTAAGAATTTCTCTCTCTTTCACTGTCTTTGTTTCACGGGTTTTGAAAAGTAATTTATTTTTATAATGGGGTTTAGCTGCTTTTCACGGCTGTGTTTATGCCGCTTTACACCCCCTTGACTCACTTACAGAGAGATATCAATACATAGGTTTGAAGATTCTTACTAGTCAGATATATTCTTGTGCGGTGAATAGGGGGTGTTGAGTCCAGTTCACTGAAAAAGGAATAGGTCTTGTCTCTTACATATTGGGTTTATGGAACGGTATCGGAGCTAATTTGAAACCCTTGTTTTATGCATCACCCCACCTCACCTTTCCCGTTCAGCAGCCATAGTGTGTTTCCTAAACGTGTGACTCTGTTCTGTTTTGTAATTCAGTTCAAGTGTAGCGGTTTTTACATTCCCTCTCTAAGTGATATCTTATGATAAGTGTCTTTTTCTGTGTGACTTATTTCACTTAGAATCGTCGTACCTAAATCCACTCATCGTGCTGCTACTAGCCTTATGACGTGGATTTCATGGCTGAGTGATATTCCATTGTACATGAGGACCACAACTTCTTTATCCATTTTTCGCTTTCCTAGGATATTTAAGGTGTAATGAAGTGGGGGTTCTTGTCCACAGAGCAGCCCTAAACTTTGGGGTGCCTGTGTCTTGCTGATTTTTAGTTTTCCCAGTTTATACGCCCATGAGTGGAAGTGCCCTATGCTCTCCAAGCTGTGTTTTTTAGATGTTTCAGAACACACCGTACACTTCTCCAGAGTGGCTGTTGGCAATTTACATCCCACCCATCAGCGTAGCAAGGCTCCCATTTCTCCATGGCCGGTCCTGCATTTCTGGTTTGGACACTTTTTTCCGCATGGCCCTTTTGCCCGCTGGGAAGCGAGACTTCTTTGGAGCGCTGATTGGCCTTTCCAGGTTGCTTGGTTGGCCAAAAAGGGCGTATGCGTTTTTTCCTGAATATATTCAGGAAAAAACGCATACGCCCTTTTTGGCCAAGGGCATCATTGTCCACGTTTTGCCGCTTTTCATGTGCTTTCAAGGCGATTCGAATCTACCTCCTGAAATCTGTTTCCTGCAATTCTGCCTTGCTTTCAGAGCCTCTTCGTTGCCTTCCCTTAATATATTTGTGGACGAGAGGTATCATTTAAAACTCTGCAGGTTTGTGAATTGCAGTGCCCCTGAGCTCCATTTTTCAACTCGCTTTTTTGGGAGCTGGCCGCAAAAGCGCAGGATTGCTTCAGGCCCTCTTCTGGTTCTGGGGGGCAGGCTGAGCTTGTGCTTAATTCTTCTTCCTGATGGGAAAATAGAGTGACCTGTGCCTGTCCCAACACCTAGAGCTAGTCTCTCATTGGTTCCCCCTCTTCCCGTTCATCCTCAGGACAAATTGCAACCTGTACGGAACAGGAGGTTAAAGGTGCTGATTCTCCAAGGAGGGAGATGGCTAGTAAATCGGCTGGAATGGCGAACCCGAGCAAAGGAGATGAGAAATGAGGTGCGTTTTAGAAACCTTTCCCGATCACACGGTGTACCATCTTCTGGGTTTCTCATGCCTGTTTTCGACGTAGGAAGATGCCCTTGAACCTGGAGATTTGGGACCCATGGGATGGGTACCATGCAGTATTACTTGAAAGGGTCTGCGTTGGCTCACCCAACCTCACCGAACCTCTCAGCCCCAAGAGTGTCCACCCTTATGTCTCAATCAGCTGTGGGTCTAGATATGGTCAATCCAGGTTGCATCACAGCCCCTGAACGAATTTTGTAAGAATTTCTCTCTCTTTCACTGTCTTTGTTTCACGGGTTTTGAAAAGTAATTTATTTTTATAATGGGGTTTAGCTGCTTTTCACGGCTGTGTTTATGCCGCTTTACACCCCCTTGACTCACTTACAGAGAGATATCAATACATAGGTTTGAAGATTCTTACTAGTCAGATATATTCTTGTGTGGTGAATAGGGGGTGTTGAGTCCAGTTCACTGAAAAAGGAATAGGTCTTGTCTCTTACATATTGGGTTTATGGAACGGTATCGGAGCTAATTTGAAACCCTTGTTTTATGCATCACCCCACCTCACCTTTCCCGTTCAGCAGCCATAGTGTGTTTCCTAAACGTGTGACTCTGTTCTGTTTTGTAATTCAGTTCAAGTGTAGCGGTTTTTACATTCCCTCTCTAAGTGATATCTTATGATAAGTGTCTTTTTCTGTGTGACTTATTTCACTTAGAATCGTCGTACCTAAATCCACTCATCGTGCTGCTACTAGCCTTATGACGTGGATTTCATGGCTGAGTGATATTCCATTGTACATGAGGACCACAACTTCTTTATCCATTTTTCGCTTTCCTAGGATACTTAAGGTGTAATGAAGTGGGGTTTCTTGTCAACAGAGCAGCCGTAAACTTTGGGGTGCCTGTGTCTTGCTGATTTTTAGTTTTCCCAATTTATACGCCCAGGAGTGGAAGTGCCCTATGCTCTCCAAGCTGTGTTTTTTAGATGTTTCAGAACACACCGTACACTTCTCCAGAGTGGCTGTTGGCAATTTACATCCCACCCATCAGCGTAGCAATGCTCCCATTTCTCCATGGCCGGTCCTGCATTTCTGGTTTGGACACTTTTTTCCGCATGGCCCTTTTGCCCGCTGGGAAGCGAGACTTCTTTGGAGCGCTGATTGGCCTTTCCAGGTTGCTTGGTTGGCCAAAAAGGGCGTATGCGTTTTTTCCTGAATATATTCAGGAAAAAACGCATACGCCCTTTTTGGCCAAGGGCATCATTGTCCACGTTTCGCCGCTTTTCATGTGCTTTCAAGGCGATTCGAATCTACCTCCTGAAATCTGTTTCCTGCAATTCTGCCTTGCTTTCAAAGCCTCTTCGTTGCCTTCCCTTAATATATTTGTGGACGAGAGGTATCATTTAAAACTCTGCAGGTTTGTGAATTGCAGTGCCCCTGAGCTCCATTTTTCAACTCGCTTTTTTGGGAGCTGGCCGCAAAAGCGCAGGATTGCTTCAGGCCCTCTTCTGGTTCTGGGGGGCAGGCTGAGCTTGTGCTTAATTCTTCTTCCTGATGGGAAAATAGAGTGACCTGTGCCTGTCCCAACACCTAGAGCTAGTCTCTCATTGGTTCCCCCTCTTCCCCTTCATCCTCAGGACAAATTGCAACCTGTACGGAACAGGAGGTTAAAGGTGCTGATTCTCCAAGGAGGGAGATGGCTAGTAAATCGGCTGGAATGGCGAACCCGAGCAAAGGAGATGAGAAATGAGGTGCGTTTTAGAAACCTTTCCCGATCACACCGTGTACCATCTTCTGGGTTTCTCATGCCTGTTTTCGACGTAGGAAGATGCCCTTGAACCTGGAGATTTGGGACCCATGGGATGGGTACCATGCAGTATTACTTGAAAGGGTCTGCGTTGGCTCACCCAACCTCACCGAACCTCTCAGCCCCAAGAGTGTCCACCCTTATGTCTCAATCAGCTGTGGGTCTAGATATGGTCAATCCAGGTTGCATCACAGCCCCTGAACGAATTTTGTAAGAATTTCTCTCTCTTTCACTGCCTTTGTTTCACGGGTTTTGAAAAGTAATTTATTTTTATAATGGGGTTTAGCTGCTTTTCACGGCTGTGTTTATGCCGCTTTACACCCCCTTGACTCACTTACAGAGAGATATCAATACATAGGTTTGAAGATTCTTACTAGTCAGATATATTCTTGTGCGGTGAATAGGGGGTGTTGAGTCCAGTTCACTGAAAAAGGAATAGGTCTTGTCTCTTACATATTGGGTTTATGGAACGGTATCGGAGCTAATTTGAAACCCTTGTTTTATGCATCACCCCACCTCACCTTTCCCGTTCAGCAGCCATAGTGTGTTTCCTAAACGTGTGACTCTGTTCTGTTTTGTAATTCAGTTCAAGTGTAGCGGTTTTTACATTCCCTCTCTAAGTGATATCTTATGATAAGTGTCTTTTTGTGTGTGACTTATTTCACTTAGAATCGTCGTACCTAAATCCACTCATCGTGCTGCTACTAGCCTTATGACGTGGATTTCATGGCTGAGTGATATTCCATTGTACATGAGGACCACAACTTCTTTATCCATTTTTCGCTTTCCTAGGATACTTAAGGTGTAATGAAGTGGGGTTTCTTGTCAACAGAGCAGCCGTAAACTTTGGGGTGCCTGTGTCTTGCTGATTTTTAGTTTTCCCAATTTATACGCCCAGCAGTGGAAGTGCCCTATGCTCTCCAAGCTGTGTTTTTTAGATGTTTCAGAACACACCGTACACTTGTCCAGAGTGGCTGTTGGCAATTTACATCCCACCCATCAGCGTAGCAAGGCTCCCATTTCTCCATGGCCGGTCCTGCATTTCTGGTTTGGACACTTTTTTCCGCATGGCCCTTTTGCCCGCTGGGAAGCGAGACTTCTTTGGAGCGCTGATTGGCCTTTCCAGGTTGCTTGGTTGGCCAAAAAGGGCGTATGCGTTTTTTCCTGAATATATTCAGGAAAAAACGCATACGCCCTTTTTGGCCAAGGGCATCATTGTCCACGTTTTGCCGCTTTTCATGTGCTTTCAAGGCGATTCGAATCTACCTCCTGAAATCTGTTTCCTGCAATTCTGCCTTGCTTTCAAAGCCTCTTCGTTGCCTTCCCTTAATATATTTGTGGACGAGAGGTATCATTTAAAACTCTGCAGGTTTGTGAATTGCAGTGCCCCTGAGCTCCATTTTTCAACTCGCTTTTTTGGGAGCTGGCCGCAAAAGCGCAGGATTGCTTCAGGCCCTCTTCTGGTTCTGGGGGGCAGGCTGAGCTTGTGCTTAATTCTTCTTCCTGATGGGAAAATAGAGTGACCTGTGCCTGTCCCAACACCTAGAGCTAGTCTCTCATTGGTTCCCCCTCTTCCCGTTCATCCTCAGGACAAATTGCAACCTGTACGGAACAGGAGGTTAAAGGTGCTGATTCTCCAAGGAGGGAGATGGCTAGTAAATCGGCTGGAATGGCGAACCCGAGCAAAGGAGATGAGAAATGAGGTGCGTTTTAGAAACCTTTCCCGATCACACGGTGTACCATCTTCTGGGTTTCTCATGCCTGTTTTCGACGTAGGAAGATGCCCTTGAACCTGGAGATTTGGGACCCATGGGATGGGTACCATGCAGTATTACTTGAAAGGGTCTGCGTTGGCTCACCCAACCTCACCGAACCTCTCAGCCCCAAGAGTGTCCACCCTTATGTCTCAATCAGCTGTGGGTCTAGATATGGTCAATCCAGGTTGCATCACAGCCCCTGAACGAATTTTGTAAGAATTTCTCTCTCTTTCACTGCCTTTGTTTCACGGGTTTTGAAAAGTAATTTATTTTTATAATGGGGTTTAGCTGCTTTTCACAGCTGTGTTTATGCCGCTTTACACCCCCTTGACTCACTTACAGAGAGATATCAATACATAGGTTTGAAGATTCTTACTAGTCAGATATATTCTTGTGCGGTGAATAGGGGGTGTTGAGTCCAGTTCACTGAAAAAGGAATAGGTCTTGTCTCTTACATATTGGGTTTATGGAACGGTATCGGAGCTAATTTGAAACCCTTGTTTTATGCATCACCCCACCTCACCTTTCCCGTTCAGCAGCCATAGTGTGTTTCCTAAACGTGTGACTCTGTTCTGTTTTGTAATTCAGTTCAAGTGTAGCGGTTGTTACATTCCCTCTCTAAGTGATATCTTATGATAAGTGTCTTTTTCTGTGTGACTTATTTCACTTAGAATCGTCGTACCTAAATCCACTCATCGTGCTGCTACTAGCCTTATGACGTGGATTTCATGGCTGAGTGATATTCCATTGTACATGAGGACCACAACTTCTTTATCCATTTTTCGCTTTCCTAGGATACTTAAGGTGTAATGAAGTGGGGTTTCTTGTCAACAGAGCAGCCGTAAACTTTGGGGTGCCTGTGTCTTGCTGATTTTTAGTTTTCCCAATTTATACGCCCAGGAGTGGAAGTGCCCTATGCTCTCCAAGCTGTGTTTTTTAGATGTTTCAGAACACACCGTACACTTCTCCAGAGTGGCTGTTGGCAATTTACATCCCACCCATCAGCGTAGCAAGGCTCCCATTTCTCCATGGCCGGTCCTGCATTTCTGGTTTGGACACTTTTTTCCGCATGGCCCTTTTGCCCGCTGGGAAGCGAGACTTCTTTGGAGCGCTGATTGGCCTTTCCAGGTTGCTTGGTTGGCCAAAAAGGGCGTATGCGTTTTTTCCTGAATATATTCAGGAAAAAACGCATACGCCCTTTTTGGCCAAGGGCATCATTGTCCACGTTTTGCCGCTTTTCATGTGCTTTCAAGGCGATTCGAATCTACCTCCTGAAATCTGTTTCCTGCAATTCTGCCTTGCTTTCAAAGCCTCTTCGTTGCCTTCCCTTAATATATTTGTGGACGAGAGGTATCATTTAAAACTCTGCAGGTTTGTGAATTGCAGTGCCCCTGAGCTCCATTTTTCAACTCGCTTTTTTGGGAGCTGGCCGCAAAAGCGCAGGATTGCTTCAGGCCCTCTTCTGGTTCTGGGGGGCAGGCTGAGCTTGTGCTTAATTCTTCTTCCTGATGGGAAAATAGAGTGACCTGTGCCTGTCCCAACACCTAGAGCTAGTCTCTCATTGGTTCCCCCTCTTCCCCTTCATCCTCAGGACAAATTGCAACCTGTACGGAACAGGAGGTTAAAGGTGCTGATTCTCCAAGGAGGGAGATGGCTAGTAAATCGGCTGGAATGGCGAACCCGAGCAAAGGAGATGAGAAATGAGGTGCGTTTTAGAAACCTTTCCCGATCACACCGTGTACCATCTTCTGGGTTTCTCATGCCTGTTTTCGACGTAGGAAGATGCCCTTGAACCTGGAGATTTGGGACCCATGGGATGGGTACCATGCAGTATTACTTGAAAGGGTCTGCGTTGGCTCACCCAACCTCACCGAACCTCTCAGCCCCAAGAGTGTCCACCCTTATGTCTCAATCAGCTGTGGGTCTAGATATGGTCAATCCAGGTTGCATCACAGCCCCTGAACGAATTTTGTTAGAATTTCTCTCTCTTTCACTGCCTTTGTTTCACGGGTTTTGAAAAGTAATTTATTTTTATAATGGGGTTTAGCTGCTTTTCACGGCTGTGTTTATGCCGCTTTACACCCCCTTGACTCACTTACAGAGAGATATCAATACATAGGTTTGAAGATTCTTACTAGTCAGATATATTCTTGTGCGGTGAATAGGGGGTGTTGAGTCCAGTTCACTGAAAAAGGAATAGGTCTTGTCTCTTACATATTGGGTTTATGGAACGGTATCGGAGCTAATTTGAAACCCTTGTTTTATGCATCACCCCACCTCACCTTTCCCGTTCAGCAGCCATAGTGTGTTTCCTAAACGTGTGACTCTGTTCTGTTTTGTAATTCAGTTCAAGTGTAGCGGTTTTTACATTCCCTCTCTAAGTGATATCTTATGATAAGTGTCTTTTTGTGTGTGACTTATTTCACTTAGAATCGTCGTACCTAAATCCACTCATCGTGCTGCTACTAGCCTTATGACGTGGATTTCATGGCTGAGTGATATTCCATTGTACATGAGGACCACAACTTCTTTATCCATTTTTCGCTTTCCTAGGATACTTAAGGTGTAATGAAGTGGGGTTTCTTGTCAACAGAGCAGCCGTAAACTTTGGGGTGCCTGTGTCTTGCTGATTTTTAGTTTTCCCAATTTATACGCCCAGCAGTGGAAGTGCCCTATGCTCTCCAAGCTGTGTTTTTTAGATGTTTCAGAACACACCGTACACTTCTCCAGAGGGGCTGTTGGCAATTTACATCCCACCCATCAGCGTAGCAAGGCTCCCATTTCTCCATGGCCGGTCCTGCATTTCTGGTTTGGACACTTTTTTCCGCATGGCCCTTTTGCCCGCTGGGAAGCGAGACTTCTTTGGAGTGCTGATTGGCCTTTCCAGGTTGCTTGGTTGGCCAAAAAGGGCGTATGCGTTTTTTGCTGAATATATTCAGGAAAAAACGCATACGCCCTTTTTGGCCAAGGGCATCATTGTCCACGTTTTGCCGCTTTTCATGTGCTTTCAAGGCGATTCGAATCTACCTCCTGAAATCTGTTTCCTGCAATTCTGCCTTGCTTTCAAAGCCTCTTCGTTGCCTTCCCTTAATATATTTGTGGACGAGAGGTATCATTTAAAACTCTGCAGGTTTGTGAATTGCAGTGCCCCTGAGCTCCATTTTTCAACTCGCTTTTTTGGGAGCTGGCCGCAAAAGCGCAGGATTGCTTCAGGCCCTCTTCTGGTTCTGGGGGGCAGGCTGAGCTTGTGCTTAATTCTTCTTCCTGATGGGAAAATAGAGTGACCTGTGCCTGTCCCAACACCTAGAGCTAGTCTCTCATTGGTTCCCCCTCTTCCCGTTCATCCTCAGGACAAATTGCAACCTGTACGGAACAGGAGGTTAAAGGTGCTGATTCTCCAAGGAGGGAGATGGCTAGTAAATCGGCTGGAATGGCGAACCCGAGCAAAGGAGATGAGAAATGAGGTGCGTTTTAGAAACCTTTCCCGATCACACGGTGTACCATCTTCTGGGTTTCTCATGCCTGTTTTCGACGTAGGAAGATGCCCTTGAACCTGGAGATTTGGGACCCATGGGATGGGTACCATGCAGTATTACTTGAAAGGGTCTGCGTTGGCTCACCCAACCTCACCGAACCTCTCAGCCCCAAGAGTGTCCACCCTTATGTCTCAATCAGCTGTGGGTCTAGATATGGTCAATCCAGGTTGCATCACAGCCCCTGAACGAATTTTGTAAGAATTTCTCTCTCTTTCACTGCCTTTGTTTCACGGGTTTTGAAAAGTAATTTATTTTTATAATGGGGTTTAGCTGCTTTTCACGGCTGTGTTTATGCCGCTTTACACCCCCTTGACTCACTTACAGAGAGATATCAATACATAGGTTTGAAGATTCTTACTAGTCAGATATATTCTTGTGCGGTGACTAGGGGGTGTTGAGTCCAGTTCACTGAAAAAGGAATAGGTCTTGTCTCTTACATATTGGGTTTATGGAACGGTATCGGAGCTAATTTGAAACCCTTGTTTTATGCATCACCCCACCTCACCTTTCCCGTTCAGCAGCCATAGTGTGTTTCCTAAACGTGTGACTCTGTTCTGTTTTGTAATTCAGTTCAAGTGTAGCGGTTTTTACATTCCCTCTCTAAGTGATATCTTATGATAAGTGTCTTTTTGTGTGTGACTTATTTCACTTAGAATCGTCCTACCTAAATCCACTCATCGTGCTGCTACTAGCCTTATGACGTGGATTTCATGGCTGAGTGATATTCCATTGTACATGAGGACCACAACTTCTTTATCCATTTTTCGCTTTCCTAGGATACTTAAGGTGTAATGAAGTGGGGTTTCTTGTCAACAGAGCAGCCGTAAACTTTGGGGTGCCTGTGTCTTGCTGATTTTTAGTTTTCCCAATTTATACGCCCAGCAGTGGAAGTGCCCTATGCTCTCCAAGCTGTGTTTTTTAGATGTTTCAGAACACACCGTACACTTGTCCAGAGTGGCTGTTGGCAATTTACATCCCACCCATCAGCGTAGCAAGGCTCCCATTTCTCCATGGCCGGTCCTGCATTTCTGGTTTGGACACTTTTTTCCGCATGGCCCTTTTGCCCGCTGGGAAGCGAGACTTCTTTGGAGCGCTGATTGGCCTTTCCAGGTTGCTTGGTTGGCCAAAAAGGGCGTATGCGTTTTTTCCTGAATATATTCAGGAAAAAACGCATACGCCCTTTTTGGCCAAGGGCATCATTGTCCACGTTTTGCCGCTTTTCATGTGCTTTCAAGGCGATTCGAATCTACCTCCTGAAATCTGTTTCCTGCAATTCTGCCTTGCTTTCAAAGCCTCTTCGTTGCCTTCCCTTAATATATTTGTGGACGAGAGGTATCATTTAAAACTCTGCAGGTTTGTGAATTGCAGTGCCCCTGAGCTCCATTTTTCAACTCGCTTTTTTGGGAGCTGGCCGCAAAAGCGCAGGATTGCTTCAGGCCCTCTTCTGGTTCTGGGGGGCAGGCTGAGCTTGTGCTTAATTCTTCTTCCTGATGGGAAAATAGAGTGACCTGTGCCTGTCCCAACACCTAGAGCTAGTCTCTCATTGGTTCCCCCTCTTCCCGTTCATCCTCAGGACAAATTGCAACCTGTACGGAACAGGAGGTTAAAGGTGCTGATTCTCCAAGGAGGGAGATGGCTAGTAAATCGGCTGGAATGGCGAACCCGAGCAAAGGAGATGAGAAATGAGGTGCGTTTTAGAAACCTTTCCCGATCACACGGTGTACCATCTTCTGGGTTTCTCATGCCTGTTTTCGACGTAGGAAGATGCCCTTGAACCTGGAGATTTGGGACCCATGGGATGGGTACCATGCAGTATTACTTGAAAGGGTCTGCGTTGGCTCACCCAACCTCACCGAACCTCTCAGCCCCAAGAGTGTCCACCCTTATGTCTCAATCAGCTGTGGGTCTAGATATGGTCAATCCAGGTTGCATCACAGCCCCTGAACGAATTTTGTAAGAATTTCTCTCTCTTTCACTGCCTTTGTTTCACGGGTTTTGAAAAGTAATTTATTTTTATAATGGGGTTTAGCTGCTTTTCACGGCTGTGTTTATGCCGCTTTACACCCCCTTGACTCACTTACAGAGAGATATCAATATATAGGTTTGAAGATTCTTACTAGTCAGATATATTCTTGTGCGGTGAATAGGGGGTGTTGAGTCCAGTTCACTGAAAAAGGAATAGGTCTTGTCTCTTACATATTGGGTTTATGGAACGGTATCGGAGCTAATTTGAAACCCTTGTTTTATGCATCACCCCACCACACCTTTCCCGTTCAGCAGCCATAGTGTGTTTTCTAAACGTGTGACTCTGTTCTGTTTTGTAATTCAGTTCAAGTGTAGCGGTTTTTACATTCCCTCTCTAAGTGATATCTTATGATAAGTGTCTTTTTCTGTGTGACTTATTTCACTTAGAATCGTCGTACCTAAATCCACTCATCGTGCTGCTACTAGCCTTATGACGTGGATTTCATGGCTGAGTGATATTCCATTGTACATGAGGACCACCACTTCTTTATCCATTTTTCGCTTTCCTAGGATACTTAAGGTGTAATGAAGTGGGGGTTCTTGTCAACAGAGCAGCCGTAAACTTTGGGGTGCCTGTGTCTTGCTGATTTTTAGTTTTCCCAATTTATACGGCCATGAGTGGAAGTGCCCTATACTCTCCAAGCTGTGTTTTTTAGATGTTTCAGAACACACCGTACACTTCTCCAGAGTGGCTGTTGGCAATTTACATCCCACCCATCAGCGTAGCAAGGCTCCCATTTCTCCATGGCCCGTCCTGCATTTCTGGTTTGGACACTTTTTCCGCATGGCCCTTTTGCCCGCTGGGAAGCGAGACTTCTTTGGAGCGCTGATTGGCCTTTCCAGGTTGCTTGGTTGGCCAAAAAGGGCGTATGCGTTTTTTCCTGAATATATTCAGGAAAAAACGCATACGCCCTTTTTGGCCAAGGGCATCATTGTCCACGTTTTGCCGCTTTTCATGTGCTTTCAAGGCGATTCGAATCTACCTCCTGAAATCTGTTTCCTGCAATTCTGCCTTGCTTTCAAAGCCTCTTCGTTGCCTTCCCTTAATATATTTGTGGACGAGAGGTATCATTTAAAACTCTGCAGGTTTGTGAATTGCAGTGCCCCTGAGCTCCATTTTTCAACTCGCTTTTTTGGGAGCTGGCCGCAAAAGCGCAGGATTGCTTCAGGCCCTCTTCTGGTTCTGGGGGGCAGGCTGAGCTTGTGCTTAATTCTTCTTCCTGATGGGAAAATAGAGTGACCTGTGCCTGTCCCAACACCTAGAGCTAGTCTCTCATTGGTTCCCCCTCTTCCCGTTCATCCTCAGGACAAATTGCAACCTGTACGGAACAGGAGGTTAAAGGTGCTGATTCTCCAAGGAGGGAGATGGCTAGTAAATCGGCTGGAATGGCGAACCCGAGCAAAGGAGATGAGAAATGAGGTGCGTTTTAGAAACCTTTCCCGATCACACGGTGTACCATCTTCTGGGTTTCTCATGCCTGTTTTCGACGTAGGAAGATGCCCTTGAACCTGGAGATTTGGGACCCATGGGATGGGTACCATGCAGTATTACTTGAAAGGGTCTGGGTTGGCTCACCCAACCTCACCGAACCTCTCAGCCCCAAGAGTGTCCACCCTTATGTCTCAATCAGCTGTGGGTCTAGATATGGTCAATCCAGGTTGCATCACAGCCCCTGAACGAATTTTGTAAGAATTTCTCTCTCTTTCACTGTCTTTGTTTCACGGGTTTTGAAAAGTAATTTATTTTTATAATGGGGTTTAGCTGCTTTTCACGGCTGTGTTTATGCCGCTTTACACCCCCTTGACTCACTTACAGAGAGATATCAATACATAGGTTTGAAGATTCTTACTAGTCAGATATATTCTTGTGCGGTGAATAGGGGGTGTTGAGTCCAGTTCACTGAAAAAGGAATAGGTCTTGTCTCTTACATATTGGGTTTATGGAACGGTATCGGAGCTAATTTGAAACCCTTGTTTTAGGCATCACCCCACCTCACCTTTCCCGTTCAGCAGCCATAGTGTGTTTTCTAAACGTGTGACTCTGTTCTGTTTTGTAATTCAGTTCAAGTGTAGCGGTTTTTACATTCCCTCTCTAAGTGATATCTTATGATAAGTGTCTTTTTGTGTGTGACTTATTTCACTTAGAATCGTCCTACCTAAATCCACTCATCGTGCTGCTACTAGCCTTATGACGTGGATTTCATGGCTGAGTGATATTCCATTGTACATGAGGACCACCACTTCTTTATCCATTTTTCGCTTTCCTAGGATATTTAAGGTGTAATGAAGTGGGGGTTCTTGTCAACAGAGCAGCCCTAAACTTTGGGGTGCCTGTGTCTTGCTGATTTTTAGTTTTCCCAATTTATACGCCCATGAGTGGAAGTGCCCTATGCTCTCCAAGCTGTGTTTTTTAGATGTTTCAGAACACACCGTACACTTCTCCAGAGGGGCTGTTGGCAATTTACATCCCACCCATCAGCGTAGCAAGGCTCCCATTTCTCCATGGCCGGTCCTGCATTTCTGGTTTGGACACTTTTTTCCGCATGGCCCTTTTGCCCGCTGGGACGCGAGACTTCTTTGGAGCGCTGATTGGCCTTTCCAGGTTGCTTGGTTGGCCAAAAAGGGCGTATGCGTTTTTTCCTGAATATATTCAGGAAAAAACGCATACGCCCTTTTTGGCCAAGGGCATCATTGTCCACGTTTTGCCGCTTTTCATGTGCTTTCAAGGCGATTCGAATCTACCTCCTGAAATCTGTTTCCTGCAATTCTGCCTTGCTTTCAAAGCCTCTTCGTTGCCTTCCCTTAATATATTTGTGGACGAGAGGTATCATTTAAAACTCTGCAGGTTTGTGAATTGCAGTGCCCCTGAGCTCCATTTTTCAACTCGCTTTTTTGGGAGCTGGCCGCAAAAGCGCAGGATTGCTTCAGGCCCTCTTCTGGTTCTGGGGGGCAGGCTGAGCTTGTGCTTAATTCTTCTTCCTGATGGGAAAATAGAGTGACCTGTGCCTGTCCCAACACCTAGAGCTAGTCTCTCATTGGTTCCCCCTCTTCCCGTTCATCCTCAGGACAAATTGCAACCTGTACGGAACAGGAGGTTAAAGGTGCTGATTCTCCAAGGAGGGAGATGGCTAGTAAATCGGCTGGAATGGCGAACCCGAGCAAAGGAGATGAGAAATGAGGTGCGTTTTAGAAACCTTTCCCGATCACACGGTGTACCATCTTCTGGGTTTCTCATGCCTGTTTTCGACGTAGGAAGATGCCCTTGAACCTGGAGATTTGGGACCCATGGGATGGGTACCATGCAGTATTACTTGAAAGGGTCTGCGTTGGCTCACCCAACCTCACCGAACCTCTCAGCCCCAAGAGTGTCCACCCTTATGTCTCAATCAGCTGTGGGTCTAGATATGGTCAATCCAGGTTGCATCACAGCCCCTGAACGAATTTTGTAAGAATTTCTCTCTCTTTCACTGCCTTTGTTTCACGGGTTTTGAAAAGTAATTTATTTTTATAATGGGGTTTAGCTGCTTTTCACGGCTGTGTTTATGCCGCTTTACACCCCCTTGACTCACTTACAGAGAGATATCAATACATAGGTTTGAAGATTCTTACTAGTCAGATATATTCTTGTGCGGTGACTAGGGGGTGTTGAGTCCAGTTCACTGAAAAAGGAATAGGTCTTGTCTCTTACATATTGGGTTTATGGAACGGTATCGGAGCTAATTTGAAACCCTTGTTTTAGGCATCACCCCACCTCACCTTTCCCGTTCAGCAGCCATAGTGTGTTTTCTAAACGTGTGACTCTGTTCTGTTTTGTAATTCAGTTCAAGTGTAGCGGTTTTTACATTCCCTCTCTAAGTGATATCTTATGATAAGTGTCTTTTTCTGTGTGACTTATTTCACTTAGAATCGTCGTACCTAAATCCACTCATCGTGCTGCTACTAGCCTTATGACGTGGATTTCATGGCTGAGTGATATTCCATTGTACATGAGGACCACAACTTCTTTATCCATTTTTCTCTTTCCTAGGATATTTAAGGTGTAATGAAGTGGGGGTTCTTGTCAACAGAGCAGCCCTAAACTTTGGGGTGCCTGTGTCTTGCTGATTTTTAGTTTTCGCAATTTATACGCCCATGAGTGGAAGTGCCCTATGCTCTCCAAGCTGTGTTTTTTAGATGTTTCAGAACACACCGTACACTTCTCCAGAGTGGCTGTTGGCAATTTACATCCCACCCATCAGCGTAGCAAGGCTCCCATTTCTCCATGGCCGGTCCTGCATTTCTGGTTTGGACACTTTTTTCCGCATGGCCCTTTTGCCCGCTGGGAAGCGAGACTTCTTTGGAGCGCTGATTGGCCTTTCCAGGTTGCTTGGTTGGCCAAAAAGGGCGTATGCGTTTTTTCCTGAATATATTCAGGAAAAAACGCATACGCCCTTTTTGGCCAAGGGCATCATTGTCCACGTTTTGCCGCTTTTCATGTGCTTTCAAGGCGATTCGAATCTACCTCCTGAAATCTGTTTCCTGCAATTCTGCCTTGCTTTCAAAGCCTCTTCGTTGCCTTCCCTTAATATATTTGTGGACGAGAGGTATCATTTAAAACTCTGCAGGTTTGTGAATTGCAGTGCCCCTGAGCTCCATTTTTCAACTCGCTTTTTTGGGAGCTGGCCGCAAAAGCGCAGGATTGCTTCAGGCCCTCTTCTTGTTCTGGGGGGCAGGCTGAGCTTGTGCTTAATTCTTCTTCCTGATGGGAAAATAGAGTGACCTGTGCCTGTCCCAAAACCTAGAGCTAGTCTCTCATTGGTTCCCCCTCTTCCCATTCATCCTCAGGACAAATTGCAACCTGTACGGAACAGGAGGTTAAAGGTGCTGATTCTCCAAGGAGGGAGATGGCTAGTAAATCGGCTGGAATGGCGAACCCGAGCAAAGGAGATGAGAAATGAGGTGCGTTTTAGAAACCTTTCCCGATCACACGGTGTACCATCTTCTGGGTTTCTCATGCCTGTTTTCGACGTAGGAAGATGCCCTTGAACCTGGAGATTTGGGACCCATGGGATGGGTACCATGCAGTATTACTTGAAAGGGTCTGCGTTGGCTCACCCAACCTCACCGAACCTCTCAGCCCCAAGAGTGTCCACCCTTATGTCTCAATCAGCTGTGGGTCTAGATATGGTCAATCCAGGTTGCATCACAGCCCCTGAACGAATTTTGTAAGAATTTCTCTCTCTTTCACTACCTTTGTTTCACGGATTTTGAAAAATAATTTATTTTTATAATGGGGTTTAGCTACTTTTCACGGCTGTGTTTATGCCGCTTTACACCCCCTTGACTCACTTACAGAGAGATATCAATACATAGGTTTGAAGATTCTTACTAGTCAGATATATTCTTGTGCGGTGAATAGGGGGTGTTGAGTCCAGTTCACTGAAAAAGGAATAGGTCTTGTCTCTTACATATTGGGTTTATGGAACGGTATCGGAGCTAATTTGAAACCCTTGTTTTATGCATCACCCCACCTCACCTTTCCCGTTCAGCAGCCATAGTGTGTTTTCTAAACCTGTGACTCTGTTCTGTTTTGTAATTCAGTTCAAGTGTAGCGGTTTTTACATTCCCTCTCGAAGTGATATCTTATGATAAGTGTCTTTTTCTGTGTGACTTATTTCACTTAGAATCGTCGTACCTAAATCCACTCATCGTGCTGCTACTAGCCTTATGACGTGGATTTCATGGCTGAGTGATATTCCATTGTACATGAGGACCACCACTTCTTTATCCATTTTTCGCTTTCCTAGGATATTTAAGGTGTAATGAAGTGGGGGTTCTTGTCAACAGAGCAGCCCTAAACTTTGGGGTGCCTGTGTCTTGCTGATTTTTAGTTTTCCCTATTTATACGCCCATGAGTGGAAGTGCCCTATGCTCTCCAAGCTGTGTTTTTTAGATGTTTCAGAACACACCGTACACTTCTCCAGAGTGGCTGTTGGCAATTTACATCCCACCCATCCGCATAGCAAGGCTCCCATTTCTCCATGGCCGGTCCTGCATTTCTGGTTTGGACACTTTTTTCCGCATGGCCCTTTTGCCCGCTGGGAAGCGAGACTTCTTTGGAGCGCTGATTGGCCTTTCCAGGTTGCTTGGTTGGCCAAAAAGGGCGTATGCGTTTTTTCCTGAATATATTCAGGAAAAAACGCATACGCCCTTTTTGGCCAAGGGCATCATTGTCCACGTTTTGCCGCTTTTCATGTGCTTTCAAGGCGATTCGAATCTACCTCCTGAAATCTGTTTCCTGCAATTCTGCCTTGCTTTCAAAGCCTCTTCGTTGCCTTCCCTTAGTATATTTGTGGACGAGAGGTATCATTTAAAACTCTGCAGGTTTGTGAATTGCAGTGCCCCTGAGCTCCATTTTTCAACTCGCTTTTTTGGGAGCTGGCCGCAAAAGCGCAGGATTGCTTCAGGCCCTCTTCTGGTTCTGGGGGGCAGGCTGAGCTTGTGCTTAATTCTTCTTCCTGATGGGAAAATAGAGTGACCTGTGCCTGTCCCAACACCTAGAGCTAGTCTCTCATTGGTTCCCCCTCTTCCCGTTCATCCTCAGGACAAATTGCAACCTGTACGGAACAGGAGGTTAAAGGTGCTGATTCTCCAAGGAGGGAGATGGCTAGTAAATCGGCTGGAATGGCGAACCCGAGCAAAGGAGATGAGAAATGAGGTGCGTTTTAGAAACCTTTCCCGATCACAGGGTGTACCATCTTCTGGGTTTCTCATGCCTGTTTTCGACGTAGGAAGATGCCCTTGAACCTGGAGATTTGGGACCCATGGGATGGGTACCATGCAGTATTACTTGAAAGGGTCTGCGTTGGCTCACCCAACCTCACCGAACCTCTCAGCCCCAAGAGTGTCCACCCTTATGTCTCAATCAGCTGTGGGTCTAGATATGGTCAATCCAGGTTGCATCACAGCCCCTGAACGAATTTTGTAAGAATTTCTCTCTCTTTCACTGCCTTTGTTTCACGGGTTTTGAAAAGTAATTTATTTTTATAATGGGGTTTAGCTGCTTTTCACGGCTGTGTTTATGCCGCTTTACACCCCCTTGACTCACTTACAGAGAGATATCAATACATAGGTTTGAAGATTCTTACTAGTCAGATATATTCTTGTGCGGTGAAAAGGGGGTGTTGAGTCCAGTTCACTGAAAAAGGAATAGGTCTTGTCTCTTACATATTGGGTTTATGGAACGGTATCGGAGCTAATTTGAAACCCTTGTTTTATGCATCACCCCACCTCACCTTTCCCGTTCAGCAGCCATAGTGTGTTTTCTAAACGTGTGACTCTGTTCTGTTTTGTAATTCAGTTCAAGTGTAGCGGTTTTTACATTCCCTCTCGAAGTGATATCTTATGATAAGTGTCTTTTTCTGTGTGACTTATTTCACTTAGAATCGTCGTACCTAAATCCACTCATCGTGCTGCTACTAGCCTTATGACGTGGATTTCATGGCTGAGTGATATTCCATTGTACATGAGGACCACCACTTCTTTATCCATTTTTCGCTTTCCTAGGATATTTAAGGTGTAATGAAGTGGGGGTTCTTGTCAACAGAGCAGCCCTAAACTTTGGGGTGCCTGTGTCTTGCTGATTTTTAGTTTTCCCTATTTATACGCCCATGAGTGGAAGTGCCCTATGCTCTCCAAGCTGTGTTTTTTAGATGTTTCAGAACACACCGTACACTTCTCCAGAGTGGCTGTTGGCAATTTACATCCCACCCATCAGCGTAGCAAGGCTCCCATTTCTCCATGGCCGGTCCTGCATTTCTGGTTTGGACACTTTTTTCCGCATGGCCCTTTTGCCCGCTGGGAAGCGAGACTTCTTTGGAGCGCTGATTGGCCTTTCCAGGTTGCTTGGTTGGCCAAAAAGGGCGTATGCGTTTTTTCCTGAATATATTCAGGAAAAAACGCATACGCCCTTTTTGGCCAAGGGCATCATTGTCCACGTTTTGCCGCTTTTCATGTGCTTTCAAGGCGATTCGAATCTACCTCCTGAAATCTGTTTCCTGCAATTCTGCCTTGCTTTCAAAGCCTCTTCGTTGCCTTCCCTTAGTATATTTGTGGACGAGAGGTATCATTTAAAACTCTGCAGGTTTGTGAATTGCAGTGCCCCTGAGCTCCATTTTTCAACTCGCTTTTTTGGGAGCTGGCCGCAAAAGCGCAGGATTGCTTCAGGCCCTCTTCTGGTTCTGGGGGGCAGGCTGAGCTTGTGCTTAATTCTTCTTCCTGATGGGAAAATAGAGTGACCTGTGCCTGTCCCAACACCTAGAGCTAGTCTCTCATTGGTTCCCCCTCTTCCCGTTCATCCTCAGGACAAATTGCAACCTGTACGGAACAGGAGGTTAAAGGTGCTGATTCTCCAAGGAGGGAGATGGCTAGTAAATCGGCTGGAATGGCGAACCCGAGCAAAGGAGATGAGAAATGAGGTGCGTTTTAGAAACCTTTCCCGATCACACGGTGTACCATCTTCTGGCTTTCTCATGCCTCTTTTCGACGTAGGAAGATGCCCTTGAACCTGGAGATTTGGGACCCATGGGATGGGTACCATGCAGTATTACTTGAAAGGGTCTGCGTTGGCTCACCCAACCTCACCGAACCTCTCAGCCCCAAGAGTGTCCACCCTTATGTCTCAATCAGCTGTGGGTCTAGATATGGTCAATCCAGGTTGCATCACAGCCCCTGAACGAATTTTGTAAGAATTTCTCTCTCTTTCACTGTCTTTGTTTCACGGGTTTTGAAAAGTAATTTATTTTTATAATGGGGTTTAGCTGCTTTTCACGGCTGTGTTTATGCCGCTTTACACCCCCTTGACTCACTTACAGAGAGATATCAATACATAGGTTTGAAGATTCTTACTAGTCAGATATATTCTTGTGCGGTGACTAGGGGGTGTTGAGTCCAGTTCACTGAAAAAGGAATAGGTCTTGTCTCTTACATATTGGGTTTATGGAACGGTATCGGAGCAAATTTGAAACCCTTGTTTTATGCATCACCCCACCTCACCTTTCCCGTTCAGCAGCCATAGTGTGTTTTCTAAATGTGTGACTCTGTTCTGTTTTGTAATTCAGTTCAAGTGTAGCGGTTTTTACATTCCCTCTCTAAGTGATATCTTATGATAAGTGTCTTTTTCTGTGTGACTTATTTCACTTAGAATCGTCGTACCTAAATCCACTCATCGTGCTGCTACTAGCCTTATGACGTGGATTTCATGGCTGAGTGATATTCCATTGTACATGAGGACCACAACTTCTTTATCCATTTTTCGCTTTCCTAGGATATTTAAGGTGTAATGAAGTGGGGGTTCTTGTCAACAGAGCAGCCCTAAACTTTGGGGTGCCTGTGTCTTGCTGATTTTTAGTTTTCCCAATTTATACGCCCATGAGTGGAAGTGCCCTATGCTCTCCAAGCTGTGTTTTTTAGATGTTTCAGAACACACCGTACACTTCTCCAGAGTGGCTGTTGGCAATTTACATCCCACCCATCAGCGTAGCAAGGCTCCCATTTCTCCATGGCCGGTCCTGCATTTCTGGTTTGGACACTTTTTTCCGCATGGCCCTTTTGCCCGCTGGGAAGCGAGACTTCTTTGGAGCGCTGATTGGCCTTTCCAGGTTGCTTGGTTGGCCAAAAAGGGCGTATGCGTTTTTTCCTGAATATATTCAGGAAAAAACGCATACGCCCTTTTTGGCCAAGGGCATCATTGTCCACGTTTTGCCGCTTTTCATGTGCTTTCAAGGCGATTCGAATCTACCTCCTGAAATCTGTTTCCTGCAATTCTGCCTTGCTTTCAAAGCCTCTTCGTTGCCTTCCCTTAATATATTTGTGGACGAGAGGTATCATTTAAAACTCTGCAGGTTTGTGAATTGCAGTGCCCCTGAGCTCCATTTTTCAACTCGCTTTTTTGGGAGCTGGCCGCAAAAGCGCAGGATTGCTTCAGGCCCTCTTCTGGTTCTGGGGGGCAGGCTGAGCTTGTGCTTAATTCTTCTTCCTGATGGGAAAATAGAGTGACCTGTGCCTGTCCCAACACCTACAGCTAGTCTCTCATTGGTTCCCCCTCTTCCCGTTCATCCTCAGGACAAATTGCAACCTGTACGGAACAGGAGGTTAAAGGTGCTGATTCTCCAAGGAGGGAGATGGCTAGTAAATCGGCTGGAATGGCGAACCCGAGCAAAGGAGATGAGAAATGAGGTGCGTTTTAGAAACCTTTCCCGATCACACGGTGTACCATCTTCTGGGTTTCTCATGCCTGTTTTCGACGTAGGAAGATGCCCTTGAACCTGGAGATTTGGGACCCATGGGATGGGTACCATGCAGTATTACTTGAAAGGGTCTGCGTTGGCTCACCCAACCTCACCGAACCTCTCAGCCCCAAGAGTGTCCACCCTTATGTCTCAATCAGCTGTGGGTCTAGATATGGTCAATCCAGGTTGCATCACAGCCCCTGAACGAATTTTGTAAGAATTTCTCTCTCTTTCACTGCCTTTGTTTCACGGGTTTTGAAAAGTAATTTATTTTTATAATGGGGTTTAGCTGCTTTTCACGGCTGTGTTTATGCCGCTTTACACCCCCTTGACTCACTTACAGAGAGATATCAATACATAGGTTTGAAGATTCTTACTAGTCAGATATATTCTTGTGCGGTGAATAGGGGGTGTTGAGTCCAGTTCACTGAAAAAGGAATAGGTCTTGTCTCTTACATATTGGGTTTATGGAACGGTATCGGAGCTCATTTGAAACCCTTGTTTTATGCATCACCCCACCTCACCTTTCCCGTTCAGCAGCCATAGTGTGTTTTCTAAATGTGTGACTCTGTTCTGTTTTGTAATTCAGTTCAAGTGTAGCGGTTTTTACATTCCCTCTCTAAGTGATATCTTATGATAAGTGTCTTTTTCTGTGTGACTTATTTCACTTAGAATCGTCGTACCTAAATCCACTCATCGTGCTGCTACTAGCCTTATGACGTGGATTTCATGGCTGAGTGATATTCCATTGTACATGAGGACCACAACTTCTTTATCCATTTTTCGCTTTCCTAGGATATTTAAGGTGTAATGAAGTGGGGGTTCTTGTCAACAGAGCAGCCCTAAACTTTGGGGTGCCTGTGTCTTGCTGATTTTTAGTTTTCCCAATTTATACGCCCATGAGTGGAAGTGCCCTATGCTCTCCAAGCTGTGTTTTTTAGATGTTTTAGAACACACCGTACACTTCTCCAGAGTGGCTGTTGGCAATTTACATCCCACCCATCAGCGTAGCAAGGCTCCCATTTCTCCATGGCCGGTCCTGCATTTCTGGTTTGGACACTTTTTTCCGCATGGCCCTTTTGCCCGCTGGGAAGCGAGACTTCTTTGGAGCGCTGATTGGCCTTTCCAGGTTGCTTGGTTGGCCAAAAAGGGCGTATGCGTTTTTTCCTGAATATATTCAGGAAAAAACGCATACGCCCTTTTTGGCCAAGGGCATCATTGTCCACGTTTTGCCGCTTTTCATGTGCTTTCAAGGCGATTCGAATCTACCTCCTGAAATCTGTTTCCTGCAATTCTGCCTTGCTTTCAAAGCCTCTTCGTTGCCTTCCCTTAATGTATTTGTGGATGAGAGGTATCATTTAAAACTCTGCAGGTTTGTGAATTGCAGTGCCCCTGAGCTCCATTTTTCAACTCGCTTTTTTGGGAGCTGGCCGCAAAAGCGCAGGATTGCTTCAGGCCCTCTTCTGGTTCTGGGGGGCAGGCTGAGCTTGTGCTTAATTCTTCTTCCTGATGGGAAAATAGAGTGACCTGTGCCTGTCCCAACACCTAGAGCTAGTCTCTCATTGGTTCCCCCTCTTCCCGTTCATCCTCAGGACAAATTGCAACCTGTACGGAACAGGAGGTTAAAGGTGCTGATTCTCCAAGGAGGGAGATGGCTAGTAAATCGGCTGGAATGGCGAACCCGAGCAAAGGAGATGAGAAATGAGGTGCGTTTTAGAAACCTTTCCCGATCACACGGTGTACCATCTTCTGGGTTTCTCATGCCTGTTTTCGACGTAGGAAGATGCCCTTGAACCTGGAGATTTGGGACCCATGGGATGGGTACCATGCAGTATTACTTGAAAGGGTCTGCGTTGGCTCACCCAACCTCACCGAACCTCTCAGCCCCAAGAGTGTCCACCCTTATGTCTCAATCAGCTGTGGGTCTAGATATGGTCAATCCAGGTTGCATCACAGCCCCTGAACGAATTTTGTAAGAATTTCTCTCTCTTTCACTGCCTTTGTTTCACGGGTTTTGAAAAGTAATTTATTTTTATAATGGGGTTTAGCTGCTTTTCACGGCTGTGTTTATGCCGCTTTACACCCCCTTGACTCACTTACAGAGAGATATCAATACATAGGTTTGAAGATTCTTACTAGTCAGATATATTCTTGTGCGGTGAATAGGGGGTGTTGAGTCCAGTTCACTGAAAAAGGAATAGGTCTTGTCTCTTACATATTGGGTTTATGGAACGGTATCGGAGCTAATTTGAAACCTTTGTTTTATGCATCACCCCACCTCACCTTTCCCGTTCAGCAGCCATAGTGTGTTTTCTAAACGTGTGACTCTGTTCTGTTTTGTAATTCAGTTTAAGTGTAGCGGTTTTTACATTCCCTCTCTAAGTGATATCTTATGATAAGTGTCTTTTTCTGTGTGCCTTATTTCACTTAGAATCGTCGTACCTAAATCCACTCATCGTGCTGCTACTAGCCTTATGACGTGGATTTCATGGCTGAGTGATATTCCATTGTACATGAGGACCACAACTTCTTTATCCATTTTTCTCTTTCCTAGGATATTTAAGGTGTAATGAAGTGGGGGTTCTTGTCAACAGAGCAGCCCTAAACTTTGGGCTGCCTGTGTCTTGCTGATTTTAATGTTCCCAATTTATACGCCCATGAGTGGAAGTGCCCTATGCTCTCCAAGCTGTGTTTTTTAGATGTTTCAGAACACACCGTACACTTCTCCAGAGTGGCTGTTGGCAATTTACATCCCACCCATCAGCGTAGCAAGGCTCCCATTTCTCCATGGCCGGTCCTGCATTTCTGGTTTGGACACTTTTTTCCGCATGGCCCTTTTGCCCGCTGGGAAGCGAGACTTCTTTGGAGCGCGGATTGGCCTTTCCAGGTTGCTTGGTTGGCCAAAAAGGGCGTATGCGTTTTTTCCTGAATATATTCAGGAAAAAACGCATACGCCCTTTTTGGCCAAGGGCATCATTGTCCACGTTTTGCCGCTTTTCATGTGCTTTCAAGGCGATTCGAATCTACCTCCTGAAATCTGTTTCCTGCAATTCTGCCTTGCTTTCAAAGCCTCTTCGTTGCCTTCCCTTAATATATTTGTGGACGAGAGGTATCATTTAAAACTCTGCAGGTTTGTGAATTGCAGTGCCCCTGAGCTCCATTTTTCAACTCGCTTTTTTGGGAGCTGGCCGCAAAAGCGCAGGATTGCTTCAGGCCCTCTTCTGGTTCTGGGGGGCAGGCTGAGCTTGTGCTTAATTCTTCTTCCTGATGGGAAAATAGAGTGACCTGTGCCTGTCCCAACACCTAGAGCTAGTCTCTCATTGGTTCCCCCTCTTCCCGTTCATCCTCAGGACAAATTGCAACCTGTACGGAACAGGAGGTTAAAGGTGCTGATTCTCCAAGGAGGGAGATGGCTAGTAAATCGGCTGGAATGGCGAACCCGAGCAAAGGAGATGAGAAATGAGGTGCGTTTTAGAAACCTTTCCCGATCACACGGTGTACCATCTTCTGGGTTTCTCATGCCTGTTTTCGACGTAGGAAGATGCCCTTGAACCTGGAGATTTGGGACCCATGGGATGGGTACCATGCAGTATTACTTGAAAGGGTCTGCGTTGGCTCACCCAACCTCACCGAACCTCTCAGCCCCAAGAGTGTCCACCCTTATGTCTCAATCAGCTGTGGGTCTAGATATGGTCAATCCAGGTTGCATCACAGCCCCTGAACGAATTTTGTAAGAATTTCTCTCTCTTTCACTGCCTTTGTTTCACGGGTTTTGAAAAGTAATTTATTTTTATAATGGGGTTTAGCTGCTTTTCACGGCTGTGTTTATGCCGCTTTACACCCCCTTGACTCACTTACAGAGAGATATCAATACATAGGTTTGAAGATTCTTACTAGTCAGATATATTCTTGTGCGGTGAATAGGGGGTGTTGAGTCCAGTTCACTGAAAAAGGAATAGGTCTTGTCTCTTACATATTGGGTTTATGGAACGGTATCGGAGCTAATTTGAAACCCTTGTTTTATGCATCACCCCACCTCACCTTTCCCGTTCAGCAGCCATAGTGTGTTTTCTAAACGTGTGACTCTGTTCTGTTTTGTAATTCAGTTTAAGTGTAGCGGTTTTTACATTCCCTCTCTAAGTGATATCTTATGATAAGTGTCTTTTTCTGTGTGCCTTATTTCACTTAGAATCGTCGTACCTAAATCCACTCATCGTGCTGCTACTAGCCTTATGACGTGGATTTCATGGCTGAGTGATATTCCATTGTACATGAGGACCACAACTTCTTTATCCATTTTTCTCTTTCCTAGGATATTTAAGGTGTAATGAAGTGGGGGTTCTTGTCAACAGAGCAGCCCTAAACTTTGGGCTGCCTGTGTCTTGCTGATTTTAATGTTCCCAATTTATACGCCCATGAGTGGAAGTGCCCTATGCTCTCCAAGCTGTGTTTTTTAGATGTTTCAGAACACACCGTACACTTCTCCAGAGTGGCTGTTGGCAATTTACATCCCACCCATCAGCGTAGCAAGGCTCCCATTTCTCCATGGCCGGTCCTGCATTTCTGGTTTGGACACTTTTTTCCGCATGGCCCTTTTGCCCGCTGGGAAGCGAGACTTCTTTGGAGCGCGGATTGGCCTTTCCAGGTTGCTTGGTTGGCCAAAAAGGGCGTATGCGTTTTTTCCTGAATATATTCAGGAAAAAACGCATACGCCCTTTTTGGCCAAGGGCATCATTGTCCACGTTTTGCCGCTTTTCATGTGCTTTCAAGGCGATTCGAATCTACCTCCTGAAATCTGTTTCCTGCAATTCTGCCTTGCTTTCAAAGCCTCTTCGTTGCCTTCCCTTAATATATTTGTGGACGAGAGGTATCATTTAAAACTCTGCAGGTTTGTGAATTGCAGTGCCCCTGAGCTCCATTTTTCAACTCGCTTTTTTGGGAGCTGGCCGCAAAAGCGCAGGATTGCTTCAGGCCCTCTTCTGGTTCTGGGGGGCAGGCTGAGCTTGTGCTTAATTCTTCTTCCTGATGGGAAAATAGAGTGACCTGTGCCTGTCCCAACACCTAGAGCTAGTCTCTCATTGGTTCCCCCTCTTCCCGTTCATCCTCAGGACAAATTGCAACCTGTACGGAACAGGAGGTTAAAGGTGCTGATTCTCCAAGGAGGGAGATGGCTAGTAAATCGGCTGGAATGGCGAATCCGAGCAAAGGAGATGAGAAATGAGGTGCGTTTTAGAAACCTTTCCCGATCACACGGTGTACCATCTTCTGGGTTTCTCATGCCTGTTTTCGACGTAGGAAGATGCCCTTGAACCTGGAGATTTGGGACCCATGGGATGGGTACCATGCAGTATTACTTGAAAGGGTCTGCGTTGGCTCACCCAACCTCACCGAACCTCTCAGCCCCAAGAGTGTCCACCCTTATGTCTCAATCAGCTGTGGGTCTAGATATGGTCAATCCAGGTTGCATCACAGCCCCTGAACGAATTTTGTAAGAATTTCTCTCTCTTTCACTGCCTTTGTTTCACGGGTTTTGAAAAGTAATTTATTTTTATAATGGGGTTTAGCTGCTTTTCACGGCTGTGTTTATGCCGCTTTACACCCCCTTGACTCACTTACAGAGAGATATCAATACATAGGTTTGAAGATTCTTACTAGTCAGATATATTCTTGTGCGGTGAATAGGGGGTGTTGAGTCCAGTTCACTGAAAAAGGAATAGGTCTTGTCTCTTACATATTGGGTTTATGGAACGGTATCGGAGCTAATTTGAAACCCTTGTTTTATGCATCACCCCACCTCACCTTTCCCGTTCAGCAGCCATAGTGTGTTTTCTAAACGTGTCACTCTGTTCTGTTTTGTAATTCAGTTCAAGTGTAGCGGTTTTTACATTCCCTCTCTAAGTGATATCTTATGATAAGTGTCTTTTTCTGTGTGACTTATTTCACTTAGAATCGTCGTACCTAAATCCACTCATCGTGCTGCTACTAGCCTTATGACGTGGATTTCATGGCTGAGTGATATTCCATTGTACATGAGGACCACAACTTCTTTATCCATTTTTCTCTTTCCTAGGATATTTAAGGTGTAATGAAGTGGGGGTTCTTGTCAACAGAGCAGCCCTAAACTTTGGGGTGCCTGTGTCTTGCTGATTTTAATGTTCCCAATTTATACGCCCATGAGTGGAAGTGCCCTATGCTCTCCAAGCTGTGTTTTTTAGATGTTTCAGAACACACCGTACACTTCTCCAGAGTGGCTGTTGGCAATTTACATCCCACCCATCAGCGTAGCAAGGCTCCTATTTCTCCATGGCCGGTCCTGCATTTCTGGTTTGGACACTTTTTACGCATGGCCCTTTTGCCCGCTGGGAAGCGAGACTTCTTTGGAGCGCTGATTGGCCTTTCCAGGTTGCTTGGTTGGCCAAAAAGGGCGTATGCGTTTTTTCCTGAATATATTCAGGAAAAAACGCATACGCCCTTTTTGGCCAAGGGCATCATTGTCCACGTTTTGCCGCTTTTCATGTGCTTTCAAGGCGATTCGAATCTACCTCCTGAAATCTGTTTCCTGCAATTCTGCCTTGCTTTCAAAGCCTCTTCGTTGCCTTCCCTTAATATATTTGTGGACGAGATGTATCATTTAAAACTCTGCAGGTTTGTGAATTGCAGTGCCCCTGAGCTCCATTTTTCAACTCGCTTTTTTGGGAGCTGGCCGCAAAAGCGCAGGATTGCTTCAGGCCCTCTTCTGGTTCTGGGGGGCAGGCTGAGCTTGTGCTTAATTCTTCTTCCTGATGGGAAAATAGAGTGACCTGTGCCTGTCCCAACACCTAGAGCTAGTCTCTCATTGGTTCCCCCTCTTCCCGTTCATCCTCAGGACAAATTGCAACCTGTACGGAACAGGAGGTTAAAGGTGCTGATTCTCCAAGGAGGGAGATGGCTAGTAAATCGGCTGGAATGGCGAACCCGAGCAAAGGAGATGAGAAATGAGGTGCGTTTTAGAAACCTTTCCCGATCACACGGTGTACCATCTTCTGGGTTTCTCATGCCTGTTTTCGACGTAGGAAGATGCCCTTGAACCTGGAGATTTGGGACCCATGGGATGGGTACCATGCAGTATTACTTGAAAGGGTCTGCGTTGGCTCACCCAACCTCACCGAACCTCTCAGCCCCAAGAGTGTCCACCCTTATGTCTCAATCAGCTGTGGGTCTAGATATGGTCAATCCAGGTTGCATCACAGCCCCTGAACGAATTTTGGAAGAATTTCTCTCTCTTTCACTGTCTTTGTTTCACGGGTTTTGAAAAGTAATTTATTTTTATAATGGGGTTTAGCTGCTTTTCACGGCTGTGTTTATGCCGCTTTACACCCCCTTGACTCACTTACAGAGAGATATCAATACATAGGTTTGAAGATTCTTACTAGTCAGATATATTCTTGTGCGGTGAATAGGGGGTGTTGAGTCCAGTTCACTGAAAAAGGAATAGGTCTTGTCTCTTACATATTGGGTTTATGGAACGGTATCGGAGCTAATTTGAAACCCTTGTTTTATGCATCACCCCACCTCACCTTTCCCGTTCAGCAGCCATAGTGTGTTTCCTAAACGTGTGACTCTGTTCTGTTTTGTAATTCAGTTCAAGTGTAGCGGTTTTTACATTCCCTCTCTAAGTGATATCTTATGATAAGTGTCTTTTTCTGTGTGACTTATTTCACTTAGAATCGTCGTACCTAAATCCACTCATCGTGCTGCTACTAGCCTTATGACGTGGATTTCATGGCTGAGTGATATTCCATTGTACATGAGGACCACAACTTCTTTATCCATTTTTCGCTTTCCTAGGATATTTAAGGTGTAATGAAGTGGGGGTTCTTGTCAACAGAGCAGCCCTAAACTTTGGGGTGCCTGTGTCTTGCTGATTTTTAGTTTTCCCTATTTATACGCCCATGAGTGGAAGTGCCCTATGCTCTCCAAGCTGTGTTTTTTAGATGTTTCAGAACACACCGTACACTTCTCCAGAGTGGCTGTTGGCAATTTACATCCCGCCCATCAGCGTAGCAAGGCTCCCATTTCTCCATGGCCGGTCCTGCATTTCTGGTTTGGACACTTTTTTCCGCATGGCCCTTTTGCCCGCTGGGAAGCGAGACTTCTTTGGAGCGCTGATTGGCCTTTCCAGGTTGCTTGGTTGGCCAAAAAGGGCGTATGCGTTTTTTCCTGAATATATTCAGGAAAAAACGCATACGCCCTTTTTGGCCAAGGGCATCATTGTCCACGTTTTGCCGCTTTTCATGTGCTTTCAAGGCGATTCGAATCTACCTCCTGAAATCTGTTTCCTGCAATTCTGCCTTGCTTTCAAAGCCTCTTCGTTGCCTTCCCTTAATATATTTGTGGACGAGAGGTATCATTTAAAACTCTGCAGGTTTGTGAATTGCAGTGCCCCTGGGCTCCATTTTTCAACTCGCTTTTTTGGGAGCTGGCCGCAAAAGCGCAGGATTGCTTCAGGCCCTCTTCTGGTTCTGGGGGGCAGGCTGAGCTTGTGCTTAATTCTTCTTCCTGATGGGAAAATAGAGTGACCTGTGCCTGTCCCAACACCTAGAGCTAGTCTCTCATTGGTTCCCCCTCTTCCCGTTCATCCTCAGGACAAATTGCAACCTGTACGGAACAGGAGGTTAAAGGTGCTGATTCTCCAAGGAGGGAGATGGCTAGTAAATCGGCTGGAATGGCGAACCCGAGCAAAGGAGATGAGAAATGAGGTGCGTTTTAGAAACCTTTCCCGATCACACGGTGTACCATCTTCTGGGTTTCTCATGCCTGTTTTCGACGTAGGAAGATGCCCTTGAACCTGGAGATTTGGGACCCATGGGATGGGTACCATGCAGTATTACTTGAAAGGGTCTGCGTTGGCTCACCCAACCTCACCGAACCTCTCAGCCCCAAGAGTGTCCACCCTTATGTCTCAATCAGCTGTGGGTCTAGATATGGTCAATCCAGGTTGCATCACAGCCCCTGAACGAATTTTGTAAGAATTTCTCTCTCTTTCACTGCCTTTGTTTCACGGGTTTTGAAAAGTAATTTATTTTTATAATGGGGTTTAGCTGCTTTTCACGGCTGTGTTTATGCCGCTTTACACCCCCTTGACTCACTTACAGAGAGATATCAATACATAGGTTTGAAGATTCTTACTAGTCAGATATATTCTTGTGCGGTGAATAGGGGGTGTTGAGTCCAGTTCACTGAAAAAGGAATAGGTCTTGTCTCTTACATATTGGGTTTATGGAACGGTATCGGAGCTAATTTGAAACCCTTGTTTTATGCATCACCCCACCTCACCTTTCCCGTTCAGCAGCCATAGTGTGTTTTCTAAACGTGTGACTCTGTTCTGTTTTGTAATTCAGTTCAAGTGTAGCGGTTTTTACATTCCCTCTCTAAGTGATATCTTATGATAAGTGTCTTTTTCTGTGTGCCTTATTTCACTTAGAATCGTCGTACCTAAATCCACTCATCGTGCTGCTACTAGCCTTATGACGTGGATTTCATGGCTGAGTGATATTCCATTGTACATGAGGACCACAACTTCTTTATCCATTTTTCTCTTTCCTAGGATATTTAAGGTGTAATGAAGTGGGGGTTCTTGTCAACAGAGCAGCCCTAAACTTTGGGGTGCCTGTGTCTTGCTGATTTTAATGTTCCCAATTTATACGCCCATGAGTGGAAGTGCCCTATGCTCTCCAAGCTGTGTTTTTTAGATGTTTCAGAACACACCGTACACTTCTCCAGAGTGGCTGTTGGCAATTTACATCCCACCCATCAGCGTAGCAAGGCTCCTATTTCTCCATGGCCAGTCCTGCATTTCTGGTTTGGACACTTTTTCCGCATGGCCCTTTTGCCCGCTGGGAAGCGAGACTTCTTTGGAGCGCTGATTGGCCTTTCCAGGTTGCTTGGTTGGCCAAAAAGGGCGTATGCGTTTTTTCCTGAATATATTCAGGAAAAAACGCATACGCCCTTTTTGGCCAAGGGCATCATTGTCCACGTTTTGCCGCTTTTCATGTGCTTTCAAGGCGATTCGAATCTACCTCCTGAAATCTGTTTCCTGCAATTCTGCCTTGCTTTCAAAGCCTCTTCGTTGCCTTCCCTTAATATATTTGTGGACGAGAGGTATCATTTAAAACTCTGCAGGTTTGTGAATTGCAGTGCCCCTGAGCTCCATTTTTCAACTCGCTTTTTTGGGAGCTGGCCGCAAAAGCGCAGGATTGCTTCAGGCCCTCTTCTGGTTCTGGGGGGCAGGCTGAGCTTGTGCTTAATTCTTCTTCCTGATGGGAAAATAGAGTGACCTGTGCCTGTCCCAACACCTAGAGCTAGTCTCTCATTGGTTCCCCCTCTTCCCGTTCATCCTCAGGACAAATTGCAACCTGTACGGAACAGGAGGTTAAAGGTGCTGATTCTCCAAGGAGGGAGATGGCTAGTAAATCGGCTGGAATGGCGAATCCGAGCAAAGGAGATGAGAAATGAGGTGCGTTTTAGAAACCTTTCCCGATCACACGGTGTACCATCTTCTGGGTTTCTCATGCCTGTTTTCGACGTAGGAAGATGCCCTTGAACCTGGAGATTTGGGACCCATGGGATGGGTACCATGCAGTATTACTTGAAAGGGTCTGCGTTGGCTCACCCAACCTCACCGAACCTCTCAGCCCCAAGAGTGTCCACCCTTATGTCTCAATCAGCTGTGGGTCTAGATATGGTCAATCCAGGTTGCATCACAGCCCCTGAACGAATTTTGGAAGAATTTCTCTCCCTTTCACTGTCTTTGTTTCACGGGTTTTGAAAAGTAATTTATTTTTATAATGGGGTTTAGCTGCTTTTCACGGCTGTGTTTATGCCGCTTTACACCCCCTTGACTCACTTACAGAGAGATATCAATACATAGGTTTGAAGATTCTTACTAGTCAGATATATTCTTGTGCGGTGAATAGGGGGTGTTGAGTCCAGTTCACTGAAAAAGGAATAGGTCTTGTCTCTTACATATTGGGTTTATGGAACGGTATCGGAGCTAATTTGAAACCCTTGTTTTATGCATCACCCCACCTCACCTTTCCCGTTCAGCAGCCATAGTGTGTTTTCTAAACGTGTGACTCTGTTCTTTTTTGTAATTCAGTTCAAGTGTAGCGGTTTTTACATTCCCTCTCTAAGTGATATCTTATGATAAGTGTCTTTTTCTGTGTGACTTATTTCACTTAGAATCGTCGTACCTAAATCCACTCATCGTGCTGCTACTAGCCTTATGACGTGGATTTCATGGCTGAGTGATATTCCATTGTACATGAGGACCACAACTTCTTTATCCATTTTTCTCTTTCCTAGGATATTTAAGGAGTAATGAAGTGGGGGTTCTTGTCAACAGAGCAGCCCTAAACTTTGGGGTGCCTGTGTCTTGCTGATTTTAATGTTCCCAATTTATACGCCCATGAGTGGAAGTGCCCTATGCTCTCCAAGCTGTGTTTTTTAGATGTTTCAGAACACACCGTACACTTCTCCAGAGTGGCTGTTGGCAATTTACATCCCACCCATCAGCGTAGCAAGGCTCCCATTTCTCCATGGCCGGTCCTGCATTTCTGGTTTGGACACTTTTTTCCGCATGGCCCTTTTGCCCGCTGGGAAGCAAGACTTCTTTGGAGCGCTGATTGGCCTTTCCAGGTTGCTTGGTTGGCCAAAAAGGGCGTATGCGTTTTTTCCTGAATATATTCAGGAAAAAACGCATACGCCCTTTTTGGCCAAGGGCATCATTGTCCACGTTTTGCCGCTTTTCATGTGCTTTCAAGGCGATTCGAATCTACCTCCTGAAATCTGTTTCCTGCAATTCTGCCTTGCTTTCAAAGCCTCTTCGTTGCCTTCCCTTAATATATTTGTGGACGAGAGGTATCATTTAAAACTCTGCAGGTTTGTGAATTGCAGTGCCCCTGAGCTCCATTTTTCAACTCGCTTTTTTGGGAGCTGGCCGCAAAAGCGCAGGATTGCTTCAGGCCCTCTTCTGGTTCTGGGGGGCAGGCTGAGCTTGTGCTTAATTCTTCTTCCTGATGGGAAAATAGAGTGACCTGTGCCTGTCCCAACACCTAGAGCTAGTCTCTCATTGGTTCCCCCTCTTCCCGTTCATCCTCAGGACAAATTGCAACCTGTACGGAACAGGAGGTTAAAGGTGCTGATTCTCCAAGGAGGGAGATGGCTAGTAAATCGGCTGGAATGGCGAACCCGAGCAAAGGAGATGAGAAATGAGGTGCGTTTTAGAAACCTTTCCCGATCACACGGTGTACCATCTTCTGGGTTTCTCATGCCTGTTTTCGACGTAGGAAGATGCCCTTGAACCTGGAGATTTGGGACCCATGGGATGGGTACCATGCAGTATTACTTGAAAGGGTCTGCGTTGGCTCACCCAACCTCACCGAACCTCTCAGCCCCAAGAGTGTCCACCCTTATGTCTCAATCAGCTGTGGGTCTAGATATGGTCAATCCAGGTTGCATCACAGCCCCTGAACGAATTTTGTAAGAATTTCTCTCTCTTTCACTGCCTTTGTTTCACGGGTTTTGAAAAGTAATTTATTTTTATAATGGGGTTTAGCTGCTTTTCACGGCTGCGTTTATGCCGCTTTACACCCCCTTGACTCACTTACAGAGAGATATCAATACATAGGTTTGAAGATTCTTACTAGTCAGATATATTCTTGTGCGGTGAATAGGGGGTGTTGAGTCCAGTTCACTGAAAAAGGAATAGGTCTTGTCTCTTACATGTTGGGTTTATGGAACGGTATCGGAGCTAATTTGAAACCCTTGTTTTATGCATCATCCCACCTCACCTTTCCCGTTCAGCAGCCATAGTGTGTTTTCTAAACGTGTGACTCTGTTCTGTTTTGTAATTCAGTTCAAGTGTAGCGGTTTTTACATTCCCTCTCTAAGTGATATCTTATGATAAGTGTCTTTTTCTGTGTGACTTATTTCACTTAGAATCGTCGTACCTAAATCCACTCATCGTGCTGCTACTAGCCTTATGACGTGGATTTCATGGCTGAGTGATATTCCATTGTACATGAGGACCACAACTTCTTTATCCATTTTTCTCTTTCCTAGGATATTTAAGGAGTAATGAAGTGGGGGTTCTTGTCAACAGAGCAGCCCTAAACTTTGGGGTGCCTGTGTCTTGCTGATTTTAATGTTCCCAATTTATACGCCCATGAGTGGAAGTGCCCTATGCTCTCCAAGCTGTGTTTTTTAGATGTTTCAGAACACACCGTACACTTCTCCAGAGTGGCTGTTGGCAATTTACATCCCACCCATCAGCGTAGCAAGGCTCCCATTTCTCCATGGCCGGTCCTGCATTTCTGGTTTGGACACTTTTTTCCGCATGGCCCTTTTGCCCGCTGGGAAGCGAGACTTCTTTGGAGCGCTGATTGGCCTTTCCAGGTTGCTTGGTTGGCCAAAAAGGGCGTATGCGTTTTTTCCTGAATATATTCAGGAAAAAACGCATACGCCCTTTTTGGCCAAGGGCATCATTGTCCACGTTTTGCCGCTTTTCATGTGCTTTCAAGGCGATTCGAATCTACCTCCTGAAATCTGTTTCCTGCAATTCTGCCTTGCTTTCAAAGCCTCTTCGTTGCCTTCCCTTAATATATTTGTGGACGAGAGGTATCATTTAAAACTCTGCAGGTTTGTGAATTGCAGTGCCCCTGAGCTCCATTTTTCAACTCGCTTTTTTGGGAGCTGGCCGCAAAAGCGCAGGATTGCTTCAGGCCCTCTTCTGGTTCTGGGGGGCAGGCTGAGCTTGTGCTTAATTCTTCTTCCTGATGGGAAAATAGAGTGACCTGTGCCTGTCCCAACACCTAGAGCTAGTCTCTCATTGGTTCCCCCTCTTCCCGTTCATCCTCAGGACAAATTGCAACCTGTACGGAACAGGAGGTTAAAGGTGCTGATTCTCCAAGGAGGGAGATGGCTAGTAAATCGGCTGGAATGGCGAACCCGAGCAAAGGAGATGAGAAATGAGGTGCGTTTTAGAAACCTTTCCCGATCACACGGTGTACCATCTTCTGGGTTTCTCATGCCTGTTTTCGACGTAGGAAGATGCCCTTGAACCTGGAGATTTGGGACCCATGGGATGGGTACCATGCAGTATTACTTGAAAGGGTCTGCGTTGGCTCACCCAACCTCACCGAACCTCTCAGCCCCAAGAGTGTCCACCCTTATGTCTCAATCAGCTGTGGGTCTAGATATGGTCAATCCAGGTTGCATCACAGCCCCTGAACGAATTTTGTAAGAATTTCTCTCTCTTTCACTGCCTTTGTTTCACGGGTTTTGAAAAGTAATTTATTTTTATAATGGGGTTTAGCTGCTTTTCACGGCTGTGTTTATGCCGCTTTACACCCCCTTGACTCACTTACAGAGAGATATCAATACATAGGTTTGAAGATTCTTACTAGTCAGATATATTCTTGTGCGGTGAATAGGGGGTGTTGAGTCCAGTTCACTGAAAAAGGAATAGGTCTTGTCTCTTACATATTGGGTTTATGGAACGGTATCGGAGCTAATTTGAAACCCTTGTTTTATGCATCATCCCACCTCACCTTTCCCGTTCAGCAGCCATAGTGTGTTTTCTAAACGTGTGACTCTGTTCTGTTTTGTAATTCAGTTCAAGTGTAGCGGTTTTTACATTCCCTCTCTAAGTGATATCTTATGATAAGTGTCTTTTTCTGTGTGACTTATTTCACTTAGAATCGTCGTACCTAAATCCACTCATCGTGCTGCTACTAGCCTTATGACGTGGATTTCATGGCTGAGTGATATTCCATTGTACATGAGGACCACCACTTCTTTATCCATTTTTCTCTTTCCTAGGATATTTAAGGTGTAATGAAGTGGGGGTTCTTGTCAACAGAGCAGCCCTAAACTTTGGGGTGCCTGTGTCTTGCTGATTTTAATGTTCCCAATTTATACGCCCATGAGTGGAAGTGCCCTATGCTCTCCAAGCTGTGTTTTTTAGATGTTTCAGAACACACCGTACACTTCTCCAGAGTGGCTGTTGGCAATTTACATCCCACCCATCAGCGTAGCAAGGCTCCCATTTCTCCATGGCCGGTCCTGCATTTCTGGTTTGGACACTTTTTTCCGCATGGCCCTTTTGCCCGCTGGGAAGCGAGACTTCTTTGGAGCGCTGATTGGCCTTTCCAGGTTGCTTGGTTGGCCAAAAAGGGCGTATGCGTTTTTTCCTGAATATATTCAGGAAAAAACGCATACGCCCTTTTTGGCCAAGGGCATCATTGTCCACGTTTTGCCGCTTTTCATGTGCTTTCAAGGCGATTCGAATCTACCTCCTGAAATCTGTTTCCTGCAATTCTGCCTTGCTTTCAAAGCCTCTTCGTTGCCTTCCCTTAATATATTTGTGGACGAGAGGTATCATTTAAAACTCTGCAGGTTTGTGAATTGCAGTGCCCCTGAGCTCCATTTTTCAACTCGCTTTTTTGGGAGCTGGCCGCAAAAGCGCAGGATTGCTTCAGGCCCTCTTCTCGTTCTGGGGGGCAGGCTGAGCTTGTGCTTAATTCTTCTTCCTGATGGGAAAATAGAGTGACCTGTGCCTGTCCCAACACCTAGAGCTAGTCTCTCATTGGTTCCCCCTCTTCCCGTTCATCCTCAGGACAAATTGCAACCTGTACGGAACAGGAGGTTAAAGGTGCTGATTCTCCAAGGAGGGAGATGGCTAGTAAATCGGCTGGAATGGCGAACCCGAGCAAAGGAGATGAGAAATGAGGTGCGTTTTAGAAACCTTTCCCGATCACAGGGTGTACCATCTTCTGGGTTTCTCATGCCTGTTTTCGACGTAGGAAGATGCCCTTGAACCTGGAGATTTGGGACCCATGGGATGGGTACCATGCAGTATTACTTGAAAGGGTCTGCGTTGGCTCACCCAACCTCACCGAACCTCTCAGCCCCAAGAGTGTCCACCCTTATGTCTCAATCAGCTGTGGGTCTAGATATGGTCAATCCAGGTTGCATCACAGCCCCTGAACGAATTTTGTAAGAATTTCTCTCTCTTTCACTGCCTTTGTTTCACGGGTTTTGAAAAGTAATTTATTTTTATAATGGGGTTTAGCTGCTTTTCACGGCTGTGTTTATGCCGCTTTACACCCCCTTGACTCACTTACAGAGAGATATCAATACATAGGTTTGAAGATTCTTACTAGTCAGATATATTCTTGTGCGGTGAATAGGGGGTGTTGAGTCCAGTTCACTGAAAAAGGAATAGGTCTTGTCTCTTACATATTGGGTTTATGGAACGGTATCGGAGCTAATTTGAAACCCTTGTTTTATGCATCACCCCACCTCACCTTTCCCGTTCAGCAGCCATAGTGTGTTTTCTAAACGTGTGATTCTGTTCTGTTTTGTAATTCAGTTCAAGTGTAGCGGTTTTTACATTCCCTCTCTAAGTGATATCTTATGATAAGTGTCTTTTTCTGTGTGACTTATTTCACTTAGAATCGTCGTACCTAAATCCACTCATCGTGCTGCTACTAGCCTTATGACGTGGATTTCATGGCTGAGTGATATTCCATTGTACATGAGGACCACCACTTCTTTATCCATTTTTCGCTTTCCTAGGATATTTAAGGTGTAATGAAGTGGGGGTTCTTGTCAACAGAGCAGCCCTAAACTTTGGGGTGCCTGTGTTTTGCTGATTTTTAGTTTTCCCAATTTATACGCCCATGAGTGGAAGTGCCCTATGCTCTCCAAGCTGTGTTTTTTAGATGTTTCAGAACACACCGTACACTTCTCCAGAGTGGCTGTTGGCAATTTACATCCCACCCATCAGCGTAGCAAGGCTCCCATTTCTCCATGGCCGGTCCTGCATTTCTGGTTTGGACACTTTTTTCCGCATGGCCCTTTTGCCCGCTGGGAAGCGAGACTTCTTTGGAGCGCTGATTGGCCTTTCCAGGTTGCTTGGTTGGCCAAAAAGGGCGTATGCGTTTTTTCCTGAATATATTCAGGAAAAAACGCATACGCCCTTTTTGGCCAAGGGCATCATTGTCCACGTTTTGCCGCTTTTCATGTGCTTTCAAGGCGATTCGAATCTACCTCCTGAAATCTGTTTCCTGCAATTCTGCCTTGCTTTCAAAGCCTCTTCGTTGCCTTCCCTTAATATATTTGTGGACGAGAGGTATCATTTAAAACTCTGCAGGTTTGTGAATTGCAGTGCCCCTGAGCTCCATTTTTCAACTCGCTTTTTTGGGAGCTGGCCGCAAAAGCGCAGGATTGCTTCAGGCCCTCTTCTGGTTCTGGGGGGCAGGCTGAGCTTGTGCTTAATTCTTCTTCCTGATGGGAAAATAGAGTGACCTGTGCCTGTCCCAACACCTAGAGCTAGTCTCTCATTGGTTCCCCCTCTTCCCGTTCATCCTCAGGACAAATTGCAACCTGTACGGAACAGGAGGTTAAAGGTGCTGATTCTCCAAGGAGGGAGATGGCTAGTAAATCGGCTGGAATGGCGAACCCGAGCAAAGGAGATGAGAAATGAGGTGCGTTTTAGAAACCTTTCCCGATCACAGGGTGTACCATCTTCTGGGTTTCTCATGCCTGTTTTCGACGTAGGAAGATGCCCTTGAACCTGGAGATTTGGGACCCATGGGATGGGTACCATGCAGTATTACTTGAAAGGGTCTGCGTTGGCTCACCCAACCTCACCGAACCTCTCAGCCCCAAGAGTGTCCACCCTTATGTCTCAATCAGCTGTGGGTCTAGATATGGTCAATCCAGGTTGCATCACAGCCCCTGAACGAATTTTGTAAGAATTTCTCTCTCTTTCACTGCCTTTGTTTCACGGGTTTTGAAAAGTAATTTATTTTTATAATGGGGTTTAGCTGCTTTTCACGGCTGTGTTTATGCCGCTTTACACCCCCTTGACTCACTTACAGAGAGATATCAATACATAGGTTTGAAGATTCTTACTAGTCAGATATATTCTTGTGCGGTGAATAGGGGGTGTTGAGTCCAGTTCACTGAAAAAGGAATAGGTCTTGTCTCTTACATATTGGGTTTATGGAACGGTATCTGAGCTAATTTGAAACCCTTGTTTTATGCATCACCCCACCTCACCTTTCCCGTTCAGCAGCCATAGTGTGTTTTCTAAACGTGTGACTCTGTTCTGTTTTGTAATTCAGTTCAAGTGTAGCGGTTTTTACATTCCCTCTCTAAGTGATATCTTATGATAAGTGTCTTTTTCTGTGTGACTTATTTCACTTAGAATCGTCGTACCTAAATCCACTCATCGTGCTGCTACTAGCCTTATGACGTGGATTTCATGGCTGAGTGATATTCCATTGTACATGAGGACCACCACTTCTTTATCCATTTTTCGCTTTCCTAGGATATTTAAGGTGTAATGAAGTGGGGGTTCTTGTCAACAGAGCAGCCCTAAACTTTGGGGTGCCTGTGTCTTGCTGATTTTTAGTTTTCCCAATTTATACGCCCATGAGTGGAAGTGCCCTATGCTCTCCAAGCTGTGTTTTTTAGATGTTTCAGAACACACCGTACACTTCTCCAGAGTGGCTGTTGGCAATTTACATCCCACCCATCAGCGTAGCAAGGCTCCCATTTCTCCATGGCCGGTCCTGCATTTCTGGTTTGGACACTTTTTTCCGCATGGCCCTTTTGCCCGCTGGGAAGCGAGACTTCTTTGGAGCGCTGATTGGCCTTTCCAGGTTGCTTGTTTGGCCAAAAAGGGCGTATGCGTTTTTTCCTGAATATATTCAGGAAAAAACGCATACGCCCTTTTTGGCCAAGGGCATCATTGTCCACGTTTTGCCGCTTTTCATGTGCTTTCAAGGCGATTCGAATCTACCTCCTGAAATCTGTTTCCTGCAATTCTGCCTTGCTTTCAAAGCCTCTTCGTTGCCTTCCCTTAATATATTTGTGGACGAGAGGTATCATTTAAAACTCTGCAGGTTTGTGAATTGCAGTGCCCCTGAGCTCCATTTTTCAACTCGCTTTTTTGGGAGCTGGCCGCAAAAGCGCAGGATTGCTTCAGGCCCTCTTCTGGTTCTGGGGGGCAGGCTGAGCTTGTGCTTAATTCTTCTTCCTGATGGGAAAATAGAGTGACCTGTGCCTGTCCCAACACCTAGAGCTAGTCTCTCATTGGTTCCCCCTCTTCCCGTTCATCCTCAGGACAAATTGCAACCTGTACGGAACAGGAGGTTAAAGGTGCTGATTCTCCAAGGAGGGAGATGGCTAGTAAATCGGCTGGAATGGCGAACCCGAGCAAAGGAGATGAGAAATGAGGTGCGTTTTAGAAACCTTTCCCGATCACACGGTGTACCATCTTCTGGGTTTCTCATGCCTGTTTTCGACGTAGGAAGATGCCCTTGAACCTGGAGATTTGGGACCCATGGGATGGGTACCATGCAGTATTACTTGAAAGGGTCTGCGTTGGCTCACCCAACCTCACCGAACCTCTCAGCCCCAAGAGTGTCCACCCTTATGTCTCAATCAGCTGTGGGTCTAGATATGGTCAATCCAGGTTGCATCACAGCCCCTGAACGAATTTTGGAAGAATTTCTCTCTCTTTCACTGTCTTTGTTTCACGGGTTTTGAAAAGTAATTTATTTTTATAATGGGGTTTAGCTGCTTTTCACGGCTGTGTTTATGCCGCTTTACACCCCCTTGACTCACTTACAGAGAGATATCAATACATAGGTTTGAAGATTCTTACTAGTCAGATATATTCTTGTGCGGTGAATAGGGGGTGTTGAGTCCAGTTCACTGAAAAAGGAATAGGTCTTGTCTCTTACATATTGGGTTTATGGAAAGGAATCGGAGCTAATTTGAAACCCTTGTTTTATGCATCACCCCACCTCACCTTTCCCGTTCAGCAGCCATAGTGTGTTTTCTAAACGTGTGACTCTGTTCTGTTTTGTAATTCAGTTCAAGTGTAGCGGTTTTTACATTCCCTCTAGAAGTGATATCTTATGATAAGTGTCTTTTTCTGTGTGCCTTATTTCACTTAGAATCGTCGTACCTAAATCCACTCATCGTGCTGCTACTAGCCTTATGACGTGGATTTCATGGCTGAGTGATATTCCATTGTACATGAGGACCACAACTTCTTTATCCATTTTTCTCTTTCCTAGGATATTTAAGGTGTAATGAAGTGGGGGTTCTTGTCAACAGAGCAGCCCTAAACTTTGGGGTGCCTGTGTCTTGCTGATTTTTAGTTTTCCCTATTTATACGCCCATGAGTGGAAGTGCCCTATGCTCTCCAAGCTGTGTTTTTTAGATGTTTCAGAACACACCGTACACTTCTCCAGAGTGGCTGTTGGCAATTTACATCCCGCCCATCAGCGTAGCAAGGCTCCCATTTCTCCATGGCCGGTCCTGCATTTCTGGTTTGGACACTTTTTTCCGCATGGCCCTTTTGCCCGCTGGGAAGCGAGACTTCTTTGGAGCGCTGATTGGCCTTTCCAGGTTGCTTGGTTGGCCAAAAAGGGCGTATGCGTTTTTTCCTGAATATATTCAGGAAAAAACGCATACGCCCTTTTTGGCCAAGGGCATCATTGTCCACGTTTTGCCGCTTTTCATGTGCTTTCAAGGCGATTCGAATCTACCTCCTGAAATCTGTTTCCTGCAATTCTGCCTTGCTTTCAAAGCCTCTTCGTTGCCTTCCCTTAATATATTTGTGGACGAGAGGTATCATTTAAAACTCTGCAGGTTTGTGAATTGCAGTGCCCCTGGGCTCCATTTTTCAACTCGCTTTTTTGGGAGCTGGCCGCAAAAGCGCAGGATTGCTTCAGGCCCTCTTCTGGTTCTGGGGGGCAGGCTGAGCTTGTGCTTAATTCTTCTTCCTGATGGGAAAATAGAGTGACCTGTGCCTGTCCCAACACCTAGAGCTAGTCTCTCATTGGTTCCCCCTCTTCCCGTTCATCCTCAGGACAAATTGCAACCTGTACGGAACAGGAGGTTAAAGGTGCTGATTCTCCAAGGAGGGAGATGGCTAGTAAATCGGCTGGAATGGCGAACCCGAGCAAAGGAGATGAGAAATGAGGTGCGTTTTAGAAACCTTTCCCGATCACACGGTGTACCATCTTCTGGGTTTCTCATGCCTGTTTTCGACGTAGGAAGATGCCCTTGAACCTGGAGATTTGGGACCCATGGGATGGGTACCATGCAGTATTACTTGAAAGGGTCTGCGTTGGCTCACCCAACCTCACCGAACCTCTCAGCCCCAAGAGTGTCCACCCTTATGTCTCAATCAGCTGTGGGTCTAGATATGGTCAATCCAGGTTGCATCACAGCCCCTGAACGAATTTTGTAAGAATTTCTCTCTCTTTCACTGCCTTTGTTTCACGGGTTTTGAAAAGTAATTTATTTTTATAATGGGGTTTAGCTGCTTTTCACGGCTGTGTTTATGCCGCTTTACACCCCCTTGACTCACTTACAGAGAGATATCAATACATAGGTTTGAAGATTCTTACTAGTCAGATATATTCTTGTGCGGTGACTAGGGGGTGTTGAGTCCAGTTCACTGAAAAAGGAATAGGTCTTGTCTCTTACATATTGGGTTTATGGAACGGTATCGGAGCTAATTTGAAACCCTTGTTTTATGCATCACCCCACCTCACCTTTCCCGTTCAGCAGCCATAGTGTGTTTTCTAAACGTGTGACTCTGTTCTGTTTTGTAATTCAGTTCAAGTGTAGCGGTTTTTACATTCCCTCTCTAAGTGATATCTTATGATAAGTGTCTTTTTCTGTGTGCCTTATTTCACTTAGAATCGTCGTACCTAAATCCACTCATCGTGCTGCTACTAGCCTTATGACGTGGATTTCATGGCTGAGTGATATTCCATTGTACATGAGGACCACAACTTCTTTATCCATTTTTCTCTTTCCTAGGATATTTAAGGTGTAATGAAGTGGGGGTTCTTGTCAACAGAGCAGCCCTAAACTTTGGGGTGCCTGTGTCTTGCTGATTTTAATGTTCCCAATTTATACGCCCATGAGTGGAAGTGCCCTATGCTCTCCAAGCTGTGTTTTTTAGATGTTTCAGAACACACCGTACACTTCTCCAGAGTGGCTGTTGGCAATTTACATCCCACCCATCAGCGTAGCAAGGCTCCCATTTCTCCATGGCCGGTCCTGCATTTCTGGTTTGGACACTTTTTTCCGCATGGCCCTTTTGCCCGCTGGGAAGCGAGACTTCTTTGGAGCGCTGATTGGCCTTTCCAGGTTGCTTGGTTGGCCAAAAAGGGCGTATGCGTTTTTTCCTGAATATATTCAGGAAAAAACGCATACGCCCTTTTTGGCCAAGGGCATCATTGTCCACGTTTTGCCGCTTTTCATGTGCTTTCAAGGCGATTCGAATCTACCTCCTGAAATCTGTTTCCTGCAATTCTGCCTTGCTTTCAAAGCCTCTTCGTTGCCTTCCCTTAATATATTTGTGGACGAGAGGTATCATTTAAAACTCTGCAGGTTTGTGAATTGCAGTGCCCCTGAGCTCCATTTTTCAACTCGCTTTTTTGGGAGCTGGCCGCAAAAGCGCAGGATTGCTTCAGGCCCTCTTCTGGTTCTGGGGGGCAGGCTGAGCTTGTGCTTAATTCTTCTTCCTGATGGGAAAATAGAGTGACCTGTGCCTGTCCCAACACCTAGAGCTAGTCTCTCATTGGTTCCCCCTCTTCCCGTTCATCCTCAGGACAAATTGCAACCTGTACGGAACAGGAGGTTAAAGGTGCTGATTCTCCAAGGAGGGAGATGGCTAGTAAATCGGCTGGAATGGCGAACCCGAGCAAAGGAGATGAGAAATGAGGTGCGTTTTAGAAACCTTTCCCGATCACACGGTGTACCATCTTCTGGGTTTCTCATGCCTGTTTTCGACGTAGGAAGATGCCCTTGAACCTGGAGATTTGGGACCCATGGGATGGGTACCATGCAGTATTACTTGAAAGGGTCTGCGTTGGCTCACCCAACCTCACCGAACCTCTCAGCCCCAAGAGTGTCCACCCTTATGTCTCAATCAGCTGTGGGTCTAGATATGGTCAATCCAGGTTGCATCACAGCCCCTGAACGAATTTTGTAAGAATTTCTCTCTCTTTCACTGCCTTTGTTTCACGGGTTTTGAAAAGTAATTTATTTTTATAATGGGGTTTAGCTGCTTTTCACGGCTGTGTTTATGCCGCTTTACACCCCCTTGACTCACTTACAGAGAGATATCAATACATAGGTTTGAAGATTCTTACTAGTCAGATATATTCTTGTGCGGTGACTAGGGGGTGTTGAGTCCAGTTCACTGAAAAAGGAATAGGTCTTGTCTCTTACATATTGGGTTTATGGAACGGTATCGGAGCTAATTTGAAACCCTTGTTTTATGCATCACCCCACCTCACCTTTCCCGTTCAGCAGCCATAGTGTGTTTTCTAAACGTGTGACTCTGTTCTGTTTTGTAATTCAGTTCAAGTGTAGCGGTTTTTACATTCCCTCTCTAAGTGATATCTTATGATAAGTGTCTTTTTCTGTGTGCCTTATTTCACTTAGAATCGTCGTACCTAAATCCACTCATCGTGCTGCTACTAGCCTTATGACGTGGATTTCATGGCTGAGTGATATTCCATTGTACATGAGGACCACAACTTCTTTATCCATTTTTCTCTTTCCTAGGATATTTAAGGTGTAATGAAGTGGGGGTTCTTGTCAACAGAGCAGCCCTAAACTTTGGGGTGCCTGTGTCTTGCTGATTTTAATGTTCCCAATTTATACGCCCATGAGTGGAAGTGCCCTATGCTCTCCAAGCTGTGTTTTTTAGATGTTTCAGAACACACCGTACACTTCTCCAGAGTGGCTGTTGGCAATTTACATCCCACCCATCAGCGTAGCAAGGCTCCCATTTCTCCATGGCCGGTCCTGCATTTCTGGTTTGGACACTTTTTTCCGCATGGCCCTTTTGCCCGCTGGGAAGCGAGACTTCTTTGGAGCGCTGATTGGCCTTTCCAGGTTGCTTGGTTGGCCAAAAAGGGCGTATGCGTTTTTTCCTGAATATATTCAGGAAAAAACGCATACGCCCTTTTTGGCCAAGGGCATCATTGTCCACGTTTTGCCGCTTTTCATGTGCTTTCAAGGCGATTCGAATCTACCTCCTGAAATCTGTTTCCTGCAATTCTGCCTTGCTTTCAAAGCCTCTTCGTTGCCTTCCCTTAATATATTTGTGGACGAGAGGTATCATTTAAAACTCTGCAGGTTTGTGAATTGCAGTGCCCCTGAGCTCCATTTTTCAACTCGCTTTTTTGGGAGCTGGCCGCAAAAGCGCAGGATTGCTTCAGGCCCTCTTCTGGTTCTGGGGGGCAGGCTGAGCTTGTGCTTAATTCTTCTTCCTGATGGGAAAATAGAGTGACCTGTGCCTGTCCCAACACCTAGAGCTAGTCTCTCATTGGTTCCCCCTCTTCCCGTTCATCCTCAGGACAAATTGCAACCTGTACGGAACAGGAGGTTAAAGGTGCTGATTCTCCAAGGAGGGAGATGGCTAGTAAATCGGCTGGAATGGCGAACCCGAGCAAAGGAGATGAGAAATGAGGTGCGTTTTAGAAACCTTTCCCGATCACACGGTGTACCATCTTCTGGGTTTCTCATGCCTGTTTTCGACGTAGGAAGATGCCCTTGAACCTGGAGATTTGGGACCCATGGGATGGGTACCATGCAGTATTACTTGAAAGGGTCTGCGTTGGCTCACCCAACCTCACCGAACCTCTCAGCCCCAAGAGTGTCCACCCTTATGTCTCAATCAGCTGTGGGTCTAGATATGGTCAATCCAGGTTGCATCACAGCCCCTGAACGAATTTTGGAAGAATTTCTCTCTCTTTCACTGTCTTTGTTTCACGGGTTTTGAAAAGTAATTTATTTTTATAATGGGGTTTAGCTGCTTTTCACGGCTGTGTTTATGCCGCTTTACACCCCCTTGACTCACTTACAGAGAGATATCAATACATAGGTTTGAAGATTCTTACTAGTCAGATATATTCTTGTGCGGTGAATAGGGGGTGTTGAGTCCAGTTCACTGAAAAAGGAATAGGTCTTGTCTCTTACATATTGGGTTTATGGAAAGGAATCGGAGCTAATTTGAAACCCTTGTTTTATGCATCACCCCACCTCACCTTTCCCGTTCAGCAGCCATAGTGTGTTTTCTAAACGTGTGACTCTGTTCTGTTTTGTAATTCAGTTCAAGTGTAGCGGTTTTTACATTCCCTCTAGAAGTGATATCTTATGATAAGTGTCTTTTTCTGTGTGACTTATTTCACTTAGAATCGTCGTACCTAAATCCACTCATCGTGCTGCTACTAGCCTTATGACGTGGATTTCATGGCTGAGTGATATTCCATTGTACATGAGGACCACAACTTCTTTATCCATTTTTCTCTTTCCTAGGATATTTAAGGTGTAATGAAGTGGGGGTTCTTGTCAACAGAGCAGCCCTAAACTTTGGGGTGCCTGTGTCTTGCTGATTTTTAGTTTTCCCTATTTATACGCCCATGAGTGGAAGTGCCCTATGCTCTCCAAGCTGTGTTTTTTAGATGTTTCAGAACACACCGTACACTTCTCCAGAGTGGCTGTTGGCAATTTACATCCCGCCCATCAGCGTAGCAAGGCTCCCATTTCTCCATGGCCGGTCCTGCATTTCTGGTTTGGACACTTTTTTCCGCATGGCCCTTTTGCCCGCTGGGAAGCGAGACTTCTTTGGAGCGCTGATTGGCCTTTCCAGGTTGCTTGGTTGGCCAAAAAGGGCGTATGCGTTTTTTCCTGAATATATTCAGGAAAAAACGCATACGCCCTTTTTGGCCAAGGGCATCATTGTCCACGTTTTGCCGCTTTTCATGTGCTTTCAAGGCGATTCGAATCTACCTCCTGAAATCTGTTTCCTGCAATTCTGCCTTGCTTTCAAAGCCTCTTCGTTGCCTTCCCTTAATATATTTGTGGACGAGAGGTATCATTTAAAACTCTGCAGGTTTGTGAATTGCAGTGCCCCTGGGCTCCATTTTTCAACTCGCTTTTTTGGGAGCTGGCCGCAAAAGCGCAGGATTGCTTCAGGCCCTCTTCTGGTTCTGGGGGGCAGGCTGAGCTTGTGCTTAATTCTTCTTCCTGATGGGAAAATAGAGTGACCTGTGCCTGTCCCAACACCTAGAGCTAGTCTCTCATTGGTTCCCCCTCTTCCCGTTCATCCTCAGGACAAATTGCAACCTGTACGGAACAGGAGGTTAAAGGTGCTGATTCTCCAAGGAGGGAGATGGCTAGTAAATCGGCTGGAATGGCGAACCCGAGCAAAGGAGATGAGAAATGAGGTGCGTTTTAGAAACCTTTCCCGATCACACGGTGTACCATCTTCTGGGTTTCTCATGCCTGTTTTCGACGTAGGAAGATGCCCTTGAACCTGGAGATTTGGGACCCATGGGATGGGTACCATGCAGTATTACTTGAAAGGGTCTGCGTTGGCTCACCCAACCTCACCGAACCTCTCAGCCCCAAGAGTGTCCACCCTTATGTCTCAATCAGCTGTGGGTCTAGATATGGTCAATCCAGGTTGCATCACAGCCCCTGAACGAATTTTGTAAGAATTTCTCTCTCTTTCACTGCCTTTGTTTCACGGGTTTTGAAAAGTAATTTATTTTTATAATGGGGTTTAGCTGCTTTTCACGGCTGTGTTTATGCCGCTTTACACCCCCTTGACTCACTTACAGAGAGATATCAATACATAGGTTTGAAGATTCTTACTAGTCAGATATATTCTTGTGCGGTGACTAGGGGGTGTTGAGTCCAGTTCACTGAAAAAGGAATAGGTCTTGTCTCTTACATATTGGGTTTATGGAACGGTATCGGAGCTAATTTGAAACCCTTGTTTTATGCATCACCCCACCTCACCTTTCCCGTTCAGCAGCCATAGTGTGTTTTCTAAACGTGTGACTCTGTTCTGTTTTGTAATTCAGTTCAAGTGTAGCGGTTTTTACATTCCCTCTCTAAGTGATATCTTATGATAAGTGTCTTTTTCTGTGTGCCTTATTTCACTTAGAATCGTCGTACCTAAATCCACTCATCGTGCTGCTACTAGCCTTATGACGTGGATTTCATGGCTGAGTGATATTCCATTGTACATGAGGACCACAACTTCTTTATCCATTTTTCTCTTTCCTAGGATATTTAAGGTGTAATGAAGTGGGGGTTCTTGTCAACAGAGCAGCCCTAAACTTTGGGGTGCCTGTGTCTTGCTGATTTTAATCTTCCCAATTTATACGCCCATGAGTGGAAGTGCCCTATGCTCTCCAAGCTGTGTTTTTTAGATGTTTCAGAACACACCGTACACTTCTCCAGAGTGGCTGTTGGCAATTTACATCCCACCCATCAGCGTAGCAAGGCTCCTATTTCTCCATGGCCGGTCCTGCATTTCTGGTTTGGACACTTTTTCCGCATGGCCCTTTTGCCCGCTGGGAAGCGAGACTTCTTTGGAGCGCTGATTGGCCTTTCCAGGTTGCTTGGTTGGCCAAAAAGGGCGTATGCGTTTTTTCCTGAATATATTCAGGAAAAAACGCATACGCCCTTTTTGGCCAAGGGCATCATTGTCCACGTTTTGCCGCTTTTCATGTGCTTTCAAGGCGATTCGAATCTACCTCCTGAAATCTGTTTCCTGCAATTCTGCCTTGCTTTCAAAGCCTCTTCGTTGCCTTCCCTTAATATATTTGTGGACGAGAGGTATCATTTAAAACTCTGCAGGTTTGTGAATTGCAGTGCCCCTGAGCTCCATTTTTCAACTCGCTTTTTTGGGAGCTGGCCGCAAAAGCGCAGGATTGCTTCAGGCCCTCTTCTGGTTCTGGGGGGCAGGCTGAGCTTGTGCTTAATTCTTCTTCCTGATGGGAAAATAGAGTGACCTGTGCCTGTCCCAACACCTAGAGCTAGTCTCTCATTGGTTCCCCCTCTTCCCGTTCATCCTCAGGACAAATTGCAACCTGTACGGAACAGGAGGTTAAAGGTGCTGATTCTCCAAGGAGGGAGATGGCTAGTAAATCGGCTGGAATGGCGAACCCGAGCAAAGGAGATGAGAAATGAGGTGCGTTTTAGAAACCTTTCCCGATCACACGGTGTACCATCTTCTGGGTTTCTCATGCCTGTTTTCGACGTAGGAAGATGCCCTTGAACCTGGAGATTTGGGACCCATGGGATGGGTACCATGCAGTATTACTTGAAAGGGTCTGCGTTGGCTCACCCAACCTCACCGAACCTCTCAGCCCCAAGAGTGTCCACCCTTATGTCTCAATCAGCTGTGGGTCTAGATATGGTCAATCCAGGTTGCATCACAGCCCCTGAACGAATTTTGTAAGAATTTCTCTCTCTTTCACTGCCTTTGTTTCACGGGTTTTGAAAAGTAATTTATTTTTATAATGGGGTTTAGCTGCTTTTCACGGCTGTGTTTATGCCGCTTTACACCCCCTTGACTCACTTACAGAGAGATATCAATACATAGGTTTGAAGATTCTTACTAGTCAGATATATTCTTGTGCGGTGAATAGGGGGTGTTGAGTCCAGTTCACTGAAAAAGGAATAGGTCTTGTCTCTTACATATTGGGTTTATGGAACGGTATCGGAGCTAATTTGAAACCCTTGTTTTATGCATCACCCCACCTCACCTTTCCCGTTCAGCAGCCATAGTGTGTTTTCTAAACGTGTGACTCTGTTCTGTTTTGTAATTCAGTTCAAGTGTAGCGGTTTTTACATTCCCTCTCTAAGTGATATCTTATGATAAGTGTCTTTTTCTGTGTGCCTTATTTCACTTAGAATCGTCGTACCTAAATCCACTCATCGTGCTGCTACTAGCCTTATGACGTGGATTTCATGGCTGAGTGATATTCCATTGTACATGAGGACCACAACTTCTTTATCCATTTTTCTCTTTCCTAGGATATTTAAGGTGTAATGAAGTGGGGGTTCTTGTCAACAGAGCAGCCCTAAACTTTGGGGTGCCTGTGTCTTGCTGATTTTAATGTTCCCAATTTATACGCCCATGAGTGGAAGTGCCCTATGCTCTCCAAGCTGTGTTTTTTAGATGTTTCAGAACACACCGTACACTTCTCCAGAGTGGCTGTTGGCAATTTACATCCCACCCATCAGCGTAGCAAGGCTCCTATTTCTCCATGGCCGGTCCTGCATTTCTGGTTTGGACACTTTTTCCGCATGGCCCTTTTGCCCGCTGGGAAGCGAGACTTCTTTGGAGCGCTGATTGGCCTTTCCAGGTTGCTTGGTTGGCCAAAAAGGGCGTATGCGTTTTTTCCTGAATATATTCAGGAAAAAACGCATACGCCCTTTTTGGCCAAGGGCATCATTGTCCACGTTTTGCCGCTTTTCATGTGCTTTCAAGGCGATTCGAATCTACCTCCTGAAATCTGTTTCCTGCAATTCTGCCTTGCTTTCAAAGCCTCTTCGTTGCCTTCCCTTAATATATTTGTGGACGAGAGGTATCATTTAAAACTCTGCAGGTTTGTGAATTGCAGTGCCCCTGAGCTCCATTTTTCAACTCGCTTTTTTGGGAGCTGGCCGCAAAAGCGCAGGATTGCTTCAGGCCCTCTTCTGGTTCTGGGGGGCAGGCTGAGCTTGTGCTTAATTCTTCTTCCTGATGGGAAAATAGAGTGACCTGTGCCTGTCCCAACACCTAGAGCTAGTCTCTCATTGGTTCCCCCTCTTCCCGTTCATCCTCAGGACAAATTGCAACCTGTACGGAACAGGAGGTTAAAGGTGCTGATTCTCCAAGGAGGGAGATGGCTAGTAAATCGGCTGGAATGGCGAATCCGAGCAAAGGAGATGAGAAATGAGGTGCGTTTTAGAAACCTTTCCCGATCACACGGTGTACCATCTTCTGGGTTTCTCATGCCTGTTTTCGACGTAGGAAGATGCCCTTGAACCTGGAGATTTGGGACCCATGGGATGGGTACCATGCAGTATTACTTGAAAGGGTCTGCGTTGGCTCACCCAACCTCACCGAACCTCTCAGCTCCAAGAGTGTCCACCCTTATGTCTCAATCAGCTGTGGGTCTAGATATGGTCAATCCAGGTTGCATCACAGCCCCTGAACGAATTTTGGAAGAATTTCTCTCCCTTTCACTGTCTTTGTTTCACGGGTTTTGAAAAGTAATTTATTTTTATAATGGGGTTTAGCTGCTTTTCACGGCTGTGTTTATGCCGCTTTACACCCCCTTGACTCACTTACAGAGAGATATCAATACATAGGTTTGAAGATTCTTACTAGTCAGATATATTCTTGTGTGGTGAATAGGGGGTGTTGAGTCCAGTTCACTGAAAAAGGAATAGGTCTTGTCTCTTACATATTGGGTTTATGGAACGGTATCGGAGCTAATTTGAAACCCTTGTTTTAGGCATCACCCCACCTCACCTTTCCCGTTCAGCAGCCATAGTGTGTTTTCTAAACGTGTGACTCTGTTCTTTTTTGTAATTCAGTTCAAGTGTAGCGGTTTTTACATTCCCTCTCTAAGTGATATCTTATGATAAGTGTCTTTTTCTGTGTGACTTATTTCACTTAGAATCGTCGTACCTAAATCCACTCATCGTGCTGCTACTAGCCTTATGACGTGGATTTCATGGCTGAGTGATATTCCATTGTACATGAGGACCACAACTTCTTTATCCATTTTTCTCTTTCCTAGGATATTTAAGGAGTAATGAAGTGGGGGTTCTTGTCAACAGAGCAGCCCTAAACTTTGGGGTGCCTGTGTCTTGCTGATTTTAATGTTCCCAATTTATACGCCCATGAGTGGAAGTGCCCTATGCTCTCCAAGCTGTGTTTTTTAGATGTTTCAGAACACACCGTACACTTCTCCAGAGTGGCTGTTGGCAATTTACATCCCACCCATCAGCGTAGCAAGGCTCCCATTTCTCCATGGCCGGTCCTGCATTTCTGGTTTGGACACTTTTTTCTGCATGGCCCTTTTGCCCGCTGGGAAGCAAGACTTCTTTGGAGCGCTGATTGGCCTTTCCAGGTTGCTTGGTTGGCCAAAAAGGGCGTATGCGTTTTTTCCTGAATATATTCAGGAAAAAACGCATACGCCCTTTTTGGCCAAGGGCATCATTGTCCACGTTTTGCCGCTTTTCATGTGCTTTCAAGGCGATTCGAATCTACCTCCTGAAATCTGTTTCCTGCAATTCTGCCTTGCTTTCAAAGCCTCTTCGTTGCCTTCCCTTAATATATTTGTGGACGAGAGGTATCATTTAAAACTCTGCAGGTTTGTGAATTGCAGTGCCCCTGAGCTCCATTTTTCAACTCGCTTTTTTGGGAGCTGGCCGCAAAAGCGCAGGATTGCTTCAGGCCCTCTTCTGGTTCTGGGGGGCAGGCTGAGCTTGTGCTTAATTCTTCTTCCTGATGGGAAAATAGAGTGACCTGTGCCTGTCCCAACACCTAGAGCTAGTCTCTCATTGGTTCCCCCTCTTCCCGTTCATCCTCAGGACAAATTGCAACCTGTACGGAACAGGAGGTTAAAGGTGCTGATTCTCCAAGGAGGGAGATGGCTAGTAAATCGGCTGGAATGGCGAACCCGAGCAAAGGAGATGAGAAATGAGGTGCGTTTTAGAAACCTTTCCCGATCACAGGGTGTACCATCTTCTGGGTTTCTCATGCCTGTTTTCGACGTAGGAAGATGCCCTTGAACCTGGAGATTTGGGACCCATGGGATGGGTACCATGCAGTATTACTTGAAAGGGTCTGCGTTGGCTCACCCAACCTCACCGAACCTCTCAGCCCCAAGAGTGTCCACCCTTATGTCTCAATCAGCTGTGGGTCTAGATATGGTCAATCCAGGTTGCATCACAGCCCCTGAACGAATTTTGTAAGAATTTCTCTCTCTTTCACTGCCTTTGTTTCACGGGTTTTGAAAAGTAATTTATTTTTATAATGGGGTTTAGCTGCTTTTCACGGCTGTGTTTATGCCGCTTTACACCCCCTTGACTCACTTACAGAGAGATATCAATACATAGGTTTGAAGATTCTTACTAGTCAGATATATTCTTGTGCGGTGAATAGGGGGTGTTGAGTCCAGTTCACTGAAAAAGGAATAGGTCTTGTCTCTTACATGTTGGGTTTATGGAACGGTATCGGAGCTAATTTGAAACCCTTGTTTTATGCATCATCCCACCTCACCTTTCCCGTTCAGCAGCCATAGTGTGTTTTCTAAACGTGTGACTCTGTTCTGTTTTGTAATTCAGTTCAAGTGTAGCGGTTTTTACATTCCCTCTCTAAGTGATATCTTATGATAAGTGTCTTTTTCTGTGTGACTTATTTCACTTAGAATCGTCGTACCTAAATCCACTCATCGTGCTGCTACTAGCCTTATGACGTGGATTTCATGGCTGAGTGATATTCCATTGTACATGAGGACCACCACTTCTTTATCCATTTTTCTCTTTCCTAGGATATTTAAGGTGTAATGAAGTGGGGGTTCTTGTCAACAGAGCAGCCCTAAACTTTGGGGTGCCTGTGTCTTGCTGATTTTAATGTTCCCAATTTATACGCCCATGAGTGGAAGTGCCCTATGCTCTCCAAGCTGTGTTTTTTAGATGTTTCAGAACACACCGTACACTTCTCCAGAGTGGCTGTTGGCAATTTACATCCCACCCATCAGCGTAGCAAGGCTCCCATTTCTCCATGGCCGGTCCTGCATTTCTGGTTTGGACACTTTTTTCCGCATGGCCCTTTTGCCCGCTGGGAAGCGAGACTTCTTTGGAGCGCTGATTGGCCTTTCCAGGTTGCTTGGTTGGCCAAAAAGGGCGTATGCGTTTTTTCCTGAATATATTCAGGAAAAAACGCATACGCCCTTTTTGGCCAAGGGCATCATTGTCCACGTTTTGCCGCTTTTCATGTGCTTTCAAGGCGATTCGAATCTACCTCCTGAAATCTGTTTCCTGCAATTCTGCCTTGCTTTCAAAGCCTCTTCGTTGCCTTCCCTTAATATATTTGTGGACGAGAGGTATCATTTAAAACTCTGCAGGTTTGTGAATTGCAGTGCCCCTGAGCTCCATTTTTCAACTCGCTTTTTTGGGAGCTGGCCGCAAAAGCGCAGGATTGCTTCAGGCCCTCTTCTGGTTCTGGGGGGCAGGCTGAGCTTGTGCTTAATTCTTCTTCCTGATGGGAAAATAGAGTGACCTGTGCCTGTCCCAACACCTAGAGCTAGTCTCTCATTGGTTCCCCCTCTTCCCGTTCATCCTCAGGACAAATTGCAACCTGTACGGAACAGGAGGTTAAAGGTGCTGATTCTCCAAGGAGGGAGATGGCTAGTAAATCGGCTGGAATGGCGAACCCGAGCAAAGGAGATGAGAAATGAGGTGCGTTTTAGAAACCTTTCCCGATCACACGGTGTACCATCTTCTGGGTTTCTCATGCCTGTTTTCGACGTAGGAAGATGCCCTTGAACCTGGAGATTTGGGACCCATGGGATGGGTACCATGCAGTATTACTTGAAAGGGTCTGCGTTGGCTCACCCAACCTCACCGAACCTCTCAGCCCCAAGAGTGTCCACCCTTATGTCTCAATCAGCTGTGGGTCTAGATATGGTCAATCCAGGTTGCATCACAGCCCCTGAACGAATTTTGTAAGAATTTCTCTCTCTTTCACTGCCTTTGTTTCACGGGTTTTGAAAAGTAATTTATTTTTATAATGGGGTTTAGCTGCTTTTCACGGCTGTGTTTATGCCGCTTTACACCCCCTTGACTCACTTACAGAGAGATATCAATACATAGGTTTGAAGATTCTTACTAGTCAGATATATTCTTGTGCGGTGAATAGGGGGTGTTGAGTCCAGTTCACTGAAAAAGGAATAGGTCTTGTCTCTTACATATTGGGTTTATGGAACGGTATCGGAGCTAATTTGAAACCCTTGTTTTATGCATCATCCCACCTCACCTTTCCCGTTCAGCAGCCATAGTGTGTTTTCTAAACGTGTGACTCTGTTCTGTTTTGTAATTCAGTTCAAGTGTAGCGGTTTTTACATTCCCTCTCTAAGTGATATCTTATGATAAGTGTCTTTTTCTGTGTGACTTATTTCACTTAGAATCGTCGTACCTAAATCCACTCATCGTGCTGCTACTAGCCTTATGACGTGGATTTCATGGCTGAGTGATATTCCATTGTAAATGAGGACCACCACTTCTTTATCCATTTTTCTCTTTCCTAGGATATTTAAGGTGTAATGAAGTGGGGGTTCTTGTCAACAGAGCAGCCCTAAACTTTGGGGTGCCTGTGTCTTGCTGATTTTAATGTTCCCAATTTATACGCCCATGAGTGGAAGTGCCCTATGCTCTCCAAGCTGTGTTTTTTAGATGTTTCAGAACACACCGTACACTTCTCCAGAGTGGCTGTTGGCAATTTACATCCCACCCATCAGCGTAGCAAGGCTCCCATTTCTCCATGGCCGGTCCTGCATTTCTGGTTTGGACACTTTTTTCCGCATGGCCCTTTTGCCCGCTGGGAAGCGAGACTTCTTTGGAGCGCTGATTGGCCTTTCCAGGTTGCTTGGTTGGCCAAAAAGGGCGTATGCGTTTTTTCCTGAATATATTCAGGAAAAAACGCATACGCCCTTTTTGGCCAAGGGCATCATTGTCCACGTTTTGCCGCTTTTCATGTGCTTTCAAGGCGATTCGAATCTACCTCCTGAAATCTGTTTCCTGCAATTCTGCCTTGCTTTCAAAGCCTCTTCGTTGCCTTCCCTTAATATATTTGTGGACGAGAGGTATCATTTAAAACTCTGCAGGTTTGTGAATTGCAGTGCCCCTGAGCTCCATTTTTCAACTCGCTTTTTTGGGAGCTGGCCGCAAAAGCGCAGGATTGCTTCAGGCCCTCTTCTGGTTCTGGGGGGCAGGCTGAGCTTGTGCTTAATTCTTCTTCCTGATGGGAAAATAGAGTGACCTGTGCCTGTCCCAACACCTAGAGCTAGTCTCTCATTGGTTCCCCCTCTTCCCGTTCATCCTCAGGACAAATTGCAACCTGTACGGAACAGGAGGTTAAAGGTGCTGATTCTCCAAGGAGGGAGATGGCTAGTAAATCGGCTGGAATGGCGAACCCGAGCAAAGGAGATGAGAAATGAGGTGCGTTTTAGAAACCTTTCCCGATCACAGGGTGTACCATCTTCTGGGTTTCTCATGCCTGTTTTCGACGTAGGAAGATGCCCTTGAACCTGGAGATTTGGGACCCATGGGATGGGTACCATGCAGTATTACTTGAAAGGGTCTGCGTTGGCTCACCCAACCTCACCGAACCTCTCAGCCCCAAGAGTGTCCACCCTTATGTCTCAATCAGCTGTGGGTCTAGATATGGTCAATCCAGGTTGCATCACAGCCCCTGAACGAATTTTGTAAGAATTTCTCTCTCTTTCACTGCCTTTGTTTCACGGGTTTTGAAAAGTAATTTATTTTTATAATGGGGTTTAGCTGCTTTTCACGGCTGTGTTTATGCCGCTTTACACCCCCTTGACTCACTTACAGAGAGATATCAATACATAGGTTTGAAGATTCTTACTAGTCAGATATATTCTTGTGCGGTGAATAGGGGGTGTTGAGTCCAGTTCACTGAAAAAGGAATAGGTCTTGTCTCTTACATATTGGGTTTATGGAACGGTATCGGAGCTAATTTGAAACCCTTGTTTTATGCATCACCCCACCTCACCTTTCCCGTTCAGCAGCCATAGTGTGTTTTCTAAACGTGTGACTCTGTTCTGTTTTGTAATTCAGTTCAAGTGTAGCGGTTTTTACATTCCCTCTCTAAGTGATATCTTATGATAAGTGTCTTTTTCTGTGTGACTTATTTCACTTAGAATCGTCGTACCTAAATCCACTCATCGTGCTGCTACTAGCCTTATGACGTGGATTTCATGGCTGAGTGATATTCCATTGTACATGAGGACCACCACTTCTTTATCCATTTTTCGCTTTCCTAGGATATTTAAGGTGTAATGAAGTGGGGGTTCTTGTCAACAGAGCAGCCCTAAACTTTGGGGTGCCTGTGTCTTGCTGATTTTTAGTTTTCCCAATTTATACGCCCATGAGTGGAAGTGCCCTATGCTCTCCAAGCTGTGTTTTTTAGATGTTTCAGAACACACCGTACACTTCTCCAGAGTGGCTGTTGGCAATTTACATCCCACCCATCAGCGTAGCAAGGCTCCCATTTCTCCATGGCCGGTCCTGCATTTCTGGTTTGGACACTTTTTTCCGCATGGCCCTTTTGCCCGCTGGGAAGCGAGACTTCTTTGGAGCGCTGATTGGCCTTTCCAGGTTGCTTGTTTGGCCAAAAAGGGCGTATGCGTTTTTTCCTGAATATATTCAGGAAAAAACGCATACGCCCTTTTTGGCCAAGGGCATCATTGTCCACGTTTTGCCGCTTTTCATGTGCTTTCAAGGCGATTCGAATCTACCTCCTGAAATCTGTTTCCTGCAATTCTGCCTTGCTTTCAAAGCCTCTTCGTTGCCTTCCCTTAATATATTTGTGGACGAGAGGTATCATTTAAAACTCTGCAGGTTTGTGAATTGCAGTGCCCCTGAGCTCCATTTTTCAACTCGCTTTTTTGGGAGCTGGCCGCAAAAGCGCAGGATTGCTTCAGGCCCTCTTCTGGTTCTGGGGGGCAGGCTGAGCTTGTGCTTAATTCTTCTTCCTGATGGGAAAATAGAGTGACCTGTGCCTGTCCCAACACCTAGAGCTAGTCTCTCATTGGTTCCCCCTCTTCCCGTTCATCCTCAGGACAAATTGCAACCTGTACGGAACAGGAGGTTAAAGGTGCTGATTCTCCAAGGAGGGAGATGGCTAGTAAATCGGCTGGAATGGCGAACCCGAGCAAAGGAGATGAGAAATGAGGTGCGTTTTAGAAACCTTTCCCGATCACACGGTGTACCATCTTCTGGGTTTCTCATGCCTGTTTTCGACGTAGGAAGATGCCCTTGAACCTGGAGATTTGGGACCCATGGGATGGGTACCATGCAGTATTACTTGAAAGGGTCTGCGTTGGCTCACCCAACCTCACCGAACCTCTCAGCCCCAAGAGTGTCCACCCTTATGTCTCAATCAGCTGTGGGTCTAGATATGGTCAATCCAGGTTGCATCACAGCCCCTGAACGAATTTTGGAAGAATTTCTCTCTCTTTCACTGTCTTTGTTTCACGGGTTTTGAAAAGTAATTTATTTTTATAATGGGGTTTAGCTGCTTTTCACGGCTGTGTTTATGCCGCTTTACACCCCCTTGACTCACTTACAGAGAGATATCAATACATAGGTTTGAAGATTCTTACTAGTCAGATATATTCTTGTGCGGTGAATAGGGGGTGTTGAGTCCAGTTCACTGAAAAAGGAATAGGTCTTGTCTCTTACATATTGGGTTTATGGAAAGGAATCGGAGCTAATTTGAAACCCTTGTTTTATGCATCACCCCACCTCACCTTTCCCGTTCAGCAGCCATAGTGTGTTTTCTAAACGTGTGACTCTGTTCTGTTTTGTAATTCAGTTCAAGTGTAGCGGTTTTTACATTCCCTCTAGAAGTGATATCTTATGATAAGTGTCTTTTTCTGTGTGCCTTATTTCACTTAGAATCGTCGTACCTAAATCCACTCATCGTGCTGCTACTAGCCTTATGACGTGGATTTCATGGCTGAGTGATATTCCATTGTACATGAGGACCACAACTTCTTTATCCATTTTTCTCTTTCCTAGGATATTTAAGGTGTAATGAAGTGGGGGTTCTTGTCAACAGAGCAGCCCTAAACTTTGGGGTGCCTGTGTCTTGCTGATTTTTAGTTTTCCCTATTTATACGCCCATGAGTGGAAGTGCCCTATGCTCTCCAAGCTGTGTTTTTTAGATGTTTCAGAACACACCGTACACTTCTCCAGAGTGGCTGTTGGCAATTTACATCCCGCCCATCAGCGTAGCAAGGCTCCCATTTCTCCATGGCCGGTCCTGCATTTCTGGTTTGGACACTTTTTTCCGCATGGCCCTTTTGCCCGCTGGGAAGCGAGACTTCTTTGGAGCGCTGATTGGCCTTTCCAGGTTGCTTGGTTGGCCAAAAAGGGCGTATGCGTTTTTTCCTGAATATATTCAGGAAAAAACGCATACGCCCTTTTTGGCCAAGGGCATCATTGTCCACGTTTTGCCGCTTTTCATGTGCTTTCAAGGCGATTCGAATCTACCTCCTGAAATCTGTTTCCTGCAATTCTGCCTTGCTTTCAAAGCCTCTTCGTTGCCTTCCCTTAATATATTTGTGGACGAGAGGTATCATTTAAAACTCTGCAGGTTTGTGAATTGCAGTGCCCCTGGGCTCCATTTTTCAACTCGCTTTTTTGGGAGCTGGCCGCAAAAGCGCAGGATTGCTTCAGGCCCTCTTCTGGTTCTGGGGGGCAGGCTGAGCTTGTGCTTAATTCTTCTTCCTGATGGGAAAATAGAGTGACCTGTGCCTGTCCCAACACCTAGAGCTAGTCTCTCATTGGTTCCCCCTCTTCCCGTTCATCCTCAGGACAAATTGCAACCTGTACGGAACAGGAGGTTAAAGGTGCTGATTCTCCAAGGAGGGAGATGGCTAGTAAATCGGCTGGAATGGCGAACCCGAGCAAAGGAGATGAGAAATGAGGTGCGTTTTAGAAACCTTTCCCGATCACACGGTGTACCATCTTCTGGGTTTCTCATGCCTGTTTTCGACGTAGGAAGATGCCCTTGAACCTGGAGATTTGGGACCCATGGGATGGGTACCATGCAGTATTACTTGAAAGGGTCTGCGTTGGCTCACCCAACCTCACCGAACCTCTCAGCCCCAAGAGTGTCCACCCTTATGTCTCAATCAGCTGTGGGTCTAGATATGGTCAATCCAGGTTGCATCACAGCCCCTGAACGAATTTTGTAAGAATTTCTCTCTCTTTCACTGCCTTTGTTTCACGGGTTTTGAAAAGTAATTTATTTTTATAATGGGGTTTAGCTGCTTTTCACGGCTGTGTTTATGCCGCTTTACACCCCCTTGACTCACTTACAGAGAGATATCAATACATAGGTTTGAAGATTCTTACTAGTCAGATATATTCTTGTGCGGTGACTAGGGGGTGTTGAGTCCAGTTCACTGAAAAAGGAATAGGTCTTGTCTCTTACATATTGGGTTTATGGAACGGTATCGGAGCTAATTTGAAACCCTTGTTTTATGCATCACCCCACCTCACCTTTCCCGTTCAGCAGCCATAGTGTGTTTTCTAAACGTGTGACTCTGTTCTGTTTTGTAATTCAGTTCAAGTGTAGCGGTTTTTACATTCCCTCTCTAAGTGATATCTTATGATAAGTGTCTTTTTCTGTGTGCCTTATTTCACTTAGAATCGTCGTACCTAAATCCACTCATCGTGCTGCTACTAGCCTTATGACGTGGATTTCATGGCTGAGTGATATTCCATTGTACATGAGGACCACAACTTCTTTATCCATTTTTCTCTTTCCTAGGATATTTAAGGTGTAATGAAGTGGGGGTTCTTGTCAACAGAGCAGCCCTAAACTTTGGGGTGCCTGTGTCTTGCTGATTTTAATGTTCCCAATTTATACGCCCATGAGTGGAAGTGCCCTATGCTCTCCAAGCTGTGTTTTTTAGATGTTTCAGAACACACCGTACACTTCTCCAGAGTGGCTGTTGGCAATTTACATCCCACCCATCAGCGTAGCAAGGCTCCCATTTCTCCATGGCCGGTCCTGCATTTCTGGTTTGGACACTTTTTTCCGCATGGCCCTTTTGCCCGCTGGGAAGCGAGACTTCTTTGGAGCGCTGATTGGCCTTTCCAGGTTGCTTGGTTGGCCAAAAAGGGCGTATGCGTTTTTTCCTGAATATATTCAGGAAAAAACGCATACGCCCTTTTTGGCCAAGGGCATCATTGTCCACGTTTTGCCGCTTTTCATGTGCTTTCAAGGCGATTCGAATCTACCTCCTGAAATCTGTTTCCTGCAATTCTGCCTTGCTTTCAAAGCCTCTTCGTTGCCTTCCCTTAATATATTTGTGGACGAGAGGTATCATTTAAAACTCTGCAGGTTTGTGAATTGCAGTGCCCCTGAGCTCCATTTTTCAACTCGCTTTTTTGGGAGCTGGCCGCAAAAGCGCAGGATTGCTTCAGGCCCTCTTCTGGTTCTGGGGGGCAGGCTGAGCTTGTGCTTAATTCTTCTTCCTGATGGGAAAATAGAGTGACCTGTGCCTGTCCCAACACCTAGAGCTAGTCTCTCATTGGTTCCCCCTCTTCCCGTTCATCCTCAGGACAAATTGCAACCTGTACGGAACAGGAAGTTAAAGGTGCTGATTCTCCAAGGAGGGAGATGGCTAGTAAATCGGCTGGAATGGCGAACCCGAGCAAAGGAGATGAGAAATGAGGTGCGTTTTAGAAACCTTTCCCGATCACACGGTGTACCATCTTCTGGGTTTCTCATGCCTGTTTTCGACGTAGGAAGATGCCCTTGAACCTGGAGATTTGGGACCCATGGGATGGGTACCATGCAGTATTACTTGAAAGGGTCTGCGTTGGCTCACCCAACCTCACCGAACCTCTCAGCCCCAAGAGTGTCCACCCTTATGTCTCAATCAGCTGTGGGTCTAGATATGGTCAATCCAGGTTGCATCACAGCCCCTGAACGAATTTTGGAAGAATTTCTCTCTCTTTCACTGTCTTTGTTTCACGGGTTTTGAAAAGTAATTTATTTTTATAATGGGGTTTAGCTGCTTTTCACGGCTGTGTTTATGCCGCTTTACACCCCCTTGACTCACTTACAGAGAGATATCAATACATAGGTTTGAAGATTCTTACTAGTCAGATATATTCTTGTGCGGTGAATAGGGGGTGTTGAGTCCAGTTCACTGAAAAAGGAATAGGTCTTGTCTCTTACATATTGGGTTTATGGAAAGGAATCGGAGCTAATTTGAAACCCTTGTTTTATGCATCACCCCACCTCACCTTTCCCGTTCAGCAGCCATAGTGTGTTTTCTAAACGTGTGACTCTGTTCTGTTTTGTAATTCAGTTCAAGTGTAGCGGTTTTTACATTCCCTCTAGAAGTGATATCTTATGATAAGTGTCTTTTTCTGTGTGACTTATTTCACTTAGAATCGTCGTACCTAAATCCACTCATCGTGCTGCTACTAGCCTTATGACGTGGATTTCATGGCTGAGTGATATTCCATTGTACATGAGGACCACAACTTCTTTATCCATTTTTCTCTTTCCTAGGATATTTAAGGTGTAATGAAGTGGGGGTTCTTGTCAACAGAGCAGCCCTAAACTTTGGGGTGCCTGTGTCTTGCTGATTTTTAGTTTTCCCTATTTATACGCCCATGAGTGGAAGTGCCCTATGCTCTCCAAGCTGTGTTTTTTAGATGTTTCAGAACACACCGTACACTTCTCCAGAGTGGCTGTTGGCAATTTACATCCCGCCCATCAGCGTAGCAAGGCTCCCATTTCTCCATGGCCGGTCCTGCATTTCTGGTTTGGACACTTTTTTCCGCATGGCCCTTTTGCCCGCTGGGAAGCGAGACTTCTTTGGAGCGCTGATTGGCCTTTCCAGGTTGCTTGGTTGGCCAAAAAGGGCGTATGCGTTTTTTCCTGAATATATTCAGGAAAAAACGCATACGCCCTTTTTGGCCAAGGGCATCATTGTCCACGTTTTGCCGCTTTTCATGTGCTTTCAAGGCGATTCGAATCTACCTCCTGAAATCTGTTTCCTGCAATTCTGCCTTGCTTTCAAAGCCTCTTCGTTGCCTTCCCTTAATATATTTGTGGACGAGAGGTATCATTTAAAACTCTGCAGGTTTGTGAATTGCAGTGCCCCTGGGCTCCATTTTTCAACTCGCTTTTTTGGGAGCTGGCCGCAAAAGCGCAGGATTGCTTCAGGCCCTCTTCTGGTTCTGGGGGGCAGGCTGAGCTTGTGCTTAATTCTTCTTCCTGATGGGAAAATAGAGTGACCTGTGCCTGTCCCAACACCTAGAGCTAGTCTCTCATTGGTTCCCCCTCTTCCCGTTCATCCTCAGGACAAATTGCAACCTGTACGGAACAGGAGGTTAAAGGTGCTGATTCTCCAAGGAGGGAGATGGCTAGTAAATCGGCTGGAATGGCGAACCCGAGCAAAGGAGATGAGAAATGAGGTGCGTTTTAGAAACCTTTCCCGATCACACGGTGTACCATCTTCTGGGTTTCTCATGCCTGTTTTCGACGTAGGAAGATGCCCTTGAACCTGGAGATTTGGGACCCATGGGATGGGTACCATGCAGTATTACTTGAAAGGGTCTGCGTTGGCTCACCCAACCTCACCGAACCTCTCAGCCCCAAGAGTGTCCACCCTTATGTCTCAATCAGCTGTGGGTCTAGATATGGTCAATCCAGGTTGCATCACAGCCCCTGAACGAATTTTGTAAGAATTTCTCTCTCTTTCACTGCTTTGTTTCACGGGTTTTGAAAAGTAATTTATTTTTATAATGGGGTTTAGCTGCTTTTCACGGCTGTGTTTATGCCGCTTTACACCCCCTTGACTCACTTACAGAGAGATATCAATACATAGGTTTGAAGATTCTTACTAGTCAGATATATTCTTGTGCGGTGAATAGGGGGTGTTGAGTCCAGTTCACTGAAAAAGGAATAGGTCTTGTCTCTTACATATTGGGTTTATGGAACGGTATCGGAGCTAATTTGAAACCCTTGTTTTATGCATCACCCCACCTCACCTTTCCCGTTCAGCAGCCATAGTGTGTTTCCTAAACGTGTGACTCTGTTCTGTTTTGCTAATTCAGTTCAAGTGTAGCGGTTTTTACATTCCCTCTCTAAGTGATATCTTATGATAAGTGTCTTTTCCTGTGTGACTTATTTCACTTAGAATCGTCGTACCTAAATCCACTCATCGTGCTGCTACTAGCCTTATGACGTGGATTTCATGGCTGAGTGATATTCCATTGTACATGAGGACCACAACTTCTTTATCCATTTTTCTCTTTCCTAGGATATTTAAGGTGTAATGAAGTGGGGGTTCTTGTCAACAGAGCAGCCCTAAACTTTGGGGTGCCTGTGTCTTGCTGATTTTAGTTTCCCAATTTATACGCCCATGAGTGGAAGTGCCCTATGCTCTCCAAGCTGTGTTTTTTAGATGTTTCAGAACACACCGTACACTTCTCCAGAGTGGCTGTTGGCAATTTACATCCCACCCATCAGCGTAGCAAGGCTCCCTATTTCTCCATGGCCGGTCCTGCATTTCTGGTTTGGACACTTTTTCCGCATGGCCCTTTTGCCCGCTGGGAAGCGAGACTTCTTTGGAGCGCTGATTGGCCTTTCCAGGTTGCTTGGT